>NC_056737.1:1039804749-1039949749 GCF_019279795.1 Protopterus annectens
GTCCCCACTGTTCCCTGCTGATCTACCTACTCATCAACAGAAAAGCGAGTAAAGTCTGATCTCTTCAGTTTTGATGAACTGCACTGGCTCGTTTTGCTTTCAGCAAAAAGTGCCTTTGATCAAACATCAGAATTCCATGTGTGTGTGTGTGTGTGTGTGTGTGTGTGTGTGTGTGTGTGTGTGTGTGTATGTGTGTGTGTGTCTGTGTATATGCATATGCACATATATATATATATATATATATATATATATATATATATATATATATATATATACACACACATATGCTTTAATGAATGTTTATATATATATATATATATATATATATATATATATATATATATATATATATATATATCTATGTATGTGTGTGTGTGTTCATAGGTTCATAGGTTCATACTAGGCTATCTGCCCGAGGGCATTTATAAGCCTAGCCCATAGTTTTGTGGCTTACGCCACCCATTTAGTTTGGAGAAACTATGCCCATTATTTAGCTGTGCCTCTGTCGAGCAGTGACACTGAGGTAACCCCTGGGGTGTATCTGCGATCTCCCATCCATTGGTCAAGATTCCTCTTGAACAAGGCCAGCGAGGTGCTCTGCCTCACATAAACCGGGATTTTGTTCCACAGCATAGGGAGTCTTTGGGTGATGAATCTATCCCTCCAGCACGTCCTATTAATAACCGTGTTGAGGTTTAAGTCTCCCGCCCTTGTGGCTCTGAGGGATCTAGATTTTTTGAGATAAAGCATGTTCATCAAATCTGGGTTTGACATGGCCTTGTATGTCAGGCATAGGTCACCTCTGAGCAAGCGGCAACTGAATATAACTGGAGTTCTTTCAGTCGGGCAGCATAAGACAGATTTTTGAGACCCTTTATCCTTTTGGTGAGGAACTTTTGTGGCCTCTCCAGCTGCTGCAAGTGTCGGGTCAGATACATTCCGAATGGGGCATTGTACTCGATCATTGGTCTGATGAGTGATGAGTATAGGGAGACTATGACTTCCCTTGATCTAGATGTGAATCCCTTCATGATAAGGTGGGCAATGTAGAAGGTCTTCCTAACTACTTTAGCAATATGAGTGTCGAATGAAAGGCTACTGTCAACCTGGGTTCCCAGGTCCCTAATAACTTCTTCTGTGTTCAGGGGATTGCCACTTATATGGTAGCTAGGGGTAACCTTATTTTTACCGAAGGGTATGACTATGCATTTCTTGGCATTTAACTTGAGGCCATGGCTCTGGCACCAGTTATCCATTTCTGTGAGACCCTTATGAAGGATATCTGTGTCGGATGTGTTTTCAACTATGGTGCCCAGTTTGCAGTCATCTGCAAACTTTGTCAGCCATAACCCTCCTGTGTTTGCTTGTACTTCAGAAAAGTAGATGCCAAACAAGAGTGGGCCCAGGACTGAGCCCTGTGGGACACCACTTGTGACAGGCTTTGAGTCTGACATGGCGCCAGCAACTCTGACCCTGTGGGTTCTGTCACTCAGCCAGTTTGCAACCCATCTTGTAATGTATGGGTTTACATTTAAGTTGATGAGTTTTTCAATGATACCCGAGTGGGGTATTGTATCGAAAGCCTTCGCCAGGTCCAGGTAGGCTATATGGACTGCCTTTCCCTCGTCAATGGCCTTGGTGACTGTTTCGAAAAAGTCAACCAAGTTTAAAAGGCATGATCTGCCTTTGACAAAGCCAAACTGGGTTGGATCCAAAGTCTGCAAATTCCCTATGTCTTTATTTATGAGATCCATTATGATCCTCTCCATGGCTTTGCAGATAAGGCTTGTCAAGCTGATGGGACGGTAATTTCCAGGGTCGGTGGAGGCACCGCCTTTGTGGAGTGGGACCACAGTCGCTGTGCGCCACTCCCTGGGTACGTATCCGGAGGTGAGACTAAGATTAAACAGCTGTCCTAACTGTGGGTTTAATTCCTCGTTGAGTTCATGGAGCACACAGCCGGGGACACCATCAGGTCCCATGGATGCTGTGTTCTTTGCCTTGGAGAGAGCAGTTCTCACCTGAGCGTTAGAGATGTTTGCGGGGCTACAATCATTTGGTATAGATATCTCTCCTTTAGGCGGGGAGGGAGAAGTTTGCACTGAACCTGTCAGCCAGTATGTTGGCAATGTCTGTAGGATCAGTAATCTTCACATCATTTTGAACTAATTCTGAGCATATCTGGGAGTTTCCTCCTAGGTTTCTGACATAGCTAAAGAATGCCTTATGGTTGTCTTTAGAGTCCTTAGCTATTTTTTCTCAAAATTAGCTTTGGATGATTTTATGAGAGCTCTTAGCTTTTTACTTATAGTGATCAGCGGTGTCTTACCTTTTAAGGATTTTGCTCTATCTTGTAGTAGCTTTCTCCTTTTGTTGTAGAGTTTGTTTATGGCTGGGGTCCACCAGACTGGACGCTTGCCTTTGGTACAAAGAGTCTTTGTTTTGCTTGGGATTGCCTGATCCATGCAGCCCTGCAGGTGCTGGTAGAAGGCATTTGTAAGTGATTCAGTGGTTTGAGTAATGTTAACCGCCAGCTCAGGGGCCTTAAAGGAGACCACACTAGTCTTTAGAAGTGTGAAGTCGGCTTTCGAGAAGTTCTTTACTGTGGTCTTTTCATTTCGGGTGGGGGCAGGATGAGGACCTCCAGCGAGATTAGTTTGTGATCAGATCTCACCAGTGAGGGGTATACTTCTGGCGTTGAACATTGTGCTCCCATGTTCATGATGATGAGATCAAGTATGTTCTCTCCTCTTGTGGGGATGGTGACTAGTTGTTCCATGGCATTTGAGTTTATGAATTCCAGGAACTTTTGGGCTAGAGTGTTTGGGCTTGAGTAGTGTTCCCAGTCTATATTAGGGTAGTTGAAGTCACCTAGTATGATGGTGTTGGAGATACATTTATCCTCCAGTGTTTTCAGGAAGGCCATATGAGGTTCCTGAGTTTGCGAGGGTGGCCTGTAACATGCTACAATTTGCAGAGCAGTCTTGCCTATGGTTAATTGCACCTGGATGGTTTCCGATGCATCGTGCAATGCCACCAATCTTGAGGTGTGGGTGTCATTGATGAATATGGATACCCCTCCTCCTTTCTTGGTATTGTCCGGGTTTTGTGGCCGGAACGCATGATATGAGGTAAAACCTGATAGTGCTGGGGTGCTCTCAGAAGCCTTGAACCAGGTTTCTGTCACAGCACAGACATCGATGTTCTCCATACTGAGAAGGGCCTCGAGTGCATGCATCTTGAGGTTGAGACTTCTGGCATTGAGCAGCATTACCCTTAGTTTTTTTCTTTGTTTTGTTCTAGGGTGGTAGGTTTAGAATTTGAGCCTTGCCTAAAAAAGGCACTATGGGGGTGGCAAGAGCCTTTGCCAAAATCCGGAATCCCAGGGCTGACAAGTGCAAGCCGTCCCTTGCGAAGCAGCGTGGCTTGTCCAGCATGTCATCCCAGGCAGACAGACATTGGATCCCCTTTGAATGACACCAGAGTTTAAGCCAATTGTTAAAGCTGATCATCTTATCTCTGTATTGTGGCATCATTCTTGGTGAAGGTAGGATACTGCTCAAGGTCAGGGTCATACCTGCTTGGGCTACATAATCAGAGAGCTCCTCTATGTCTCTTTTCATGTAGTCCAAGGAAGTACGTCTCAGGTCGTTTACACCAGCGTGGACAATGATTGAGTCGTACTTGTACCTGCTGTTGAGAGACCTGAGTGCATGCGTTATGTGGCGGATTCTAGCACCCGACAGGTAGCTTACTGTGACGTTCTCCTTACTCAGTCTGGTGAGCGGGACGTCAGTGTGTCTGACTATGGAGTCACCAATGACTAGTGTGTCTGGCATTGTGTTTGGCCTTAAGGGCTGTGACTGCTTGACACTCTGACTGTGTGGTCTATGTGTTGCAGGTGTTGTGTTCTGAGGTGGTAGTTGTTTGGGTGTCTGCTTTGGTGGCCTCTGCTGTTTTGGTAGATTTTTGATCAGAGCCTCCGAGTATGTCTTTGTGTGTTTATGTGTATGATTTGAGGTTGTGATGGTATTATGTGAGACTGGGTCTATAGTGTGTGTGTGGTTACCTTCTCCTCCTGTCTGGTCTTGCCAGTCCTGTGTTGAGAGAGCTCAGCCTCCAGTTTGACCGCATAGTTGCATCTCTTGCATGTATTTGTGTTTTGTGGGAGGAGGAGAGGGTTGTCTGTGTACATGAGGCAATTGTAACATTGCCTCAATAATCCCAGGTTCACCAGCTGAGCAGGAGAGGACATCAGCAACTGATCCCTTGACATGCTAGAAGGAATAGACAGAAAAACTTAAAAAAAAGGTTCTGGGGGATGTGGGTGACCGAGAAATGGGGTTTGCTTTTTTTGGGGTACTTTCTATAACAAGAGTGCTGTATCGAGGTGATAAGTACTGTAGGAGCAAGTGCTTAGCTATACAGATAGAGAATAGTCTACTTGGGAGTCAAGTAGAGATAATTTATAGTTGTAGGATACACTAAATAGAACAGTAGTATACTTTGAGGAAGGTAGTTTTAAGGGAAAATTTGAAGAGTGGACTTTAGGTAGCCCTAATAGTTTAAATCTGCTTAACCGGCGCTGCCCTACTGTGCAACGGTAGCAACTCCGCGCTAAATCGTGCTAAAGCGCGCTAACACGTGCTTTATAGCAGGGGGCTGGAAAAAACAGGAAATGACCCAAAATGGCCAACGAATTACCAGTTGCTGCTTCTAACCACTCCTCTGAGGACAAACAAGCAGCTCAGTACTCCCCACTCCCACTGGTGAGTAAAGAAACTACCTCTGGCCACACAAGAAAATGGAGGAACATAGAAACCAAATACAAAGCCCAGGGATCAGCAAAATCTGATCACTGGAACAACTAGCAAGGAAAGTTTAGGAAGGGAGAATTTTTTTTTGGTTTTTTTGTTTTTTTTTCAAACAGACAGGATAAAATGCAGTAAATGCTTTGTTTTCGATTAAATTGCTATCAAAGGCTGGTACACTTGAGTGTATTAGCCTGTTTGTTACTTTTAAGCAATACTTTAGCCCACAAGTGCAATCAACAATATAAGCTCACAAAAACAGGAAAATAAGGCAATAAAACAGTAATATAGGCACAAACAGTAGTCGAAAAGCTCAAAAGATCGAAAAATGCAAACTAAAAAGTTAAAAAAATACTTATGATCAAGAAAGTTGCTTTTTCTGCTCTCTGCTGGCTTGTGTGTGTGTGTGTGTGTGTGTGTGTGTGTGTGTGTGTGCGTGTGTGTGTGTATGCATATGCACACACACACACACATATATATATATATATATATATATATATATATATATATATATATACACATATGCTTTAATGAATGTTTATATATATATATATATATATATATGTGTGTGTGTGTGTGTGTGTGTGTGTGTGTGTGTGTGTGTTGTGTGTATGGCTATAGATGTACATATTGTATATGTATTAGAAAATTGTGCATTTTTCAAAAGAATGCATTGATGACCAACTATTACAATGAGCCACATGGCATGACATTATTTGGAACACAATGTAAGCATTAGAAAAAAATTAATTAATCAACAAATTCTATAACATTTAATCCACAGTGAACTTAAATGTAATGCATACTAGAAAAGGGAGTAAGATGGAGTCATTTTGTATAAAATGACAGAAAAGCAGAATTATGATTGCATACAGTAATGCTGAGACTAGAAAGAGGCTAGTCAATATTATAAATTCAAAATAAAGGAACAGAGAGTATTTAGATAAACTATTGTATGATGTGACAGCAAAATAATTTTCAATTATTGAATATGACTTTATGCAGAAATAGTTTAATTAAAGTGTAGCTGTTTGAAGAAATTTAAAAGTGCAAGCTGTATTTTGAAGTGAGAACAGACATTTTAAGTCACATAAAAACAATGAATGAGATATTTTTGCATATCAATGAAATTCATTTTGCATGCAGACATTTTGAGCTATTTGTGGATAATTAAGCAAATAAAAATGACAATAAGTGTTTCAGAGCAAATTGGACTTCATTAACTATGTAAAAGCCTGAACTAAACAAATGTTGAACATCACTGAATACAAATTTGTGTGAATGCATTTTAAATCATTTGTGGTACTTTACCATATACAAAGGGGGAAAAGCTATCTATTATAAGCAGAGCTTAGATATATTTGCACAACCATGCTAGACACGTAACTATCTGTTTATGTATAGGCATGGGAGAGGAAGGAATTCTTAGGTGGAAAATGAGTTACACTGCTATAGTGTTGAAGTGACCAATACAAATGGGGATGTTAATATGTACAGGGCTAGAAGAGAAGAGTCAGTAAACTATACTAAACGTGTAGGACCTTATTGCAAAGATAGTTGTATTCTTAAGTGATAAATGAGTTTTGTTGATATTAACTACAATAGGTGACAAGACTGACAGTGTTCTGCACAGAATGGCAACACCAAGGAAACAGACAAAAAAAATATTCAGACAAACCACAGGTACTTTATAAAAGCACTTGGATCCAAAACCTGTGAAAGAATAGAATGCTTTAGATTTCATGTGAAAAATCAAAAGAGATGCAACATTATGGAGTACAAACTACAGTTACACAGTTAAGTAAATTATGCAGTTTTAGCATATGAACAACAGAGCAGTAAGATTTCCAAATGGTTAGAAATATTTTCTATAGTCTTAGAATGACCTAGAATATGTAGTTGTATTAAATTCAATAAAAAATATGTCACCCAGAGCTGTACTTTAGTATTTATTTACTTACAACATAACTGACAGAGAAGCATGCCCAGACAGGATGCCCACACATGTATAAATGCATGTGTACACATAACTTATTCTGTTGGAAGCTATAAATGGGTAATGGCCCAAGTTGTTTGAGAAATAAATCAGTTATATAATTTGATGGTATGGGACATGGCAGATTGAAGACAAATAAGTAATACTTGTTCATCAACCAGTCTGTCTAGAACCAATAGATAGAAAACTGAATGGCTGAGAATGGCAATTAAGTAGAAATGATGATGTCCCTTATATTGCAAGATAAATTTCTCCTAGATGTATTTATTAGTCTCCAGACCTGCAGTTTTAGCTAGTGAAAAAATGATATATAGTCATATTCAGAAATTTAACTAGGGTTTAATTAGATGACCCCCCCCCCATGACAAGTTGAGCATACTGCTTCACCTAGCAGAGACTCCCACAGTTTTGCTGCACCAATTAAAACTTCCCTACCAGGGATACTGGACACCAGCCTCTATGGCTGAGGAAGGATATTATACATTTGGTACCTGTCTTGGGTGCCCACGGAAATTAGGAGATGAAGTTCAGAAAATTGGGGATTGTTGCTGGGTTAAGAGCCTATGAGATGTCGCCACTAACTTAGCTAATAAGGTGCTGTGTATAAGTATCCCCAGCACAGCAGAGGTTTAGGTAATAGCGCATCTCCTCCCCTTGGTTAAGCTTAACTGCTGCTCATAAATGTTGCATGTTTCAAGTTTCAGTTGTTACTATGTCATACATAACCTCTGAAGGGGAATCACTAGCATCCCTTTCTGCTTTGGAACTGCAAACTTTTACAAGGAAGAATTGGATTCTCTATAAGACAGACCTGTGGATGGATAATGCTTCTGTTTTTCAGAAACTATCATGTGGATAAAATATTCCTTTTATTTCTGGAGTCAAGCCTTTTCCGTATTGGTTGAGAGAACATAACAAATTACTAAGTCAGTATGTTTTGGTTGTTAAATGTGTAGTGAGTACTGTTTCTCTTGTTCATAGGAAAATACTAAGATATTAGCCTGCAGACTATTACAAGCCTAGCCAATAACCAGAGTCCGGAATCAAACACTGCACCTTGCATCTATAAAAGACCTTAACCGTTATGCCAAACCCTTGTGTAAAAGCTGCTTCCTTTTATTTTCTTTCTCTTAGTAACTTAACCCTCAGTTGATTGATAAATATTAGAAGTGTTTGTAATGAAACCATGATCTTCATGCTCTTACAAAACTTGGTTAAAATGATGCATCAGAAATGAACACCTTCGCCCCTCCTCTCCCAGCTATAATATTATTAGGACTGATAGACAACATAAAAGAGTTGGAGCATTTGCTATCTCACACCCCAATATTTTTGAACTCATGTTATATCCTTATCAAGTCCCACAATTTAAGAATGCTGAAATACTAGTTACCTTCCTAAAAATAAACCTGTACAGAAACCTTTGCATTGTTGCTTTTTTCATACCTCCAGCCAATAATATCACAATCAAAGAAGATATCCGATTTTGGATACATTCTCATATCAACTGTGTAACCTACATCTAAGATAATCTAAATATAGCCTGGAACAAAACAGGTACACATTTTCATTTCTCCTTAAATGACACTAATCTGTGGCTTTACACAACTTATCACTTCCACCACTAGATATGAAAAGTCCAGGCGCATTGAATCTGTTCTAGACTACATAAACACCTTACACCCTAACAACATCACCAACTCAGGCACTCTTGCTAATATCTTATGTGATTACCTTCCCATTTGTGCCACTAGACAGACTCTTCATATTCCCAATAATCACTGTTTCAGTCTTTCTCGAACTCTATCCACATTTAATAAAGAAACTTTCATAACAGCCTTAAAATCTCTATAATGGGAATTTACTAACAACTTTACCATTAGATGAAACTGTCACACATTTTAATTCTACCTTCCTAAACAGTTCAATAGCCTGGCTTCATTAGAAAAAAGAATTAAGTGAAACCCTGCATCATGGCATCAAAAAGTACCAAACAGTTAATATTGCAGTGCGATAAGGCATGTAAAATATGGAACTCACAGAAGATAAACCACACCTTTAAACATTTTAGACAGCTTAGAATCTCTGTTAAATGCCATGTCATCAAAGACAAATCTTATTTCCACACATTACAAAATTCCACCAAAACAATCCAAAATTATTCTGGAAACATTTAAATAACATTTTTTATCCTCATAGATCATCTTAGCCAAAACCCCTGCCTAATGAGATATTTCAATATATTGCCTCCAATTTAACATTGACGTCATGCAGTCACTTTTCTTTTACACAGTTTTATTTCACTTAATACATCTAACATTTCAGTACCCAAAAGCACTAATGCTAACACCACCTTGTCTTTAACCACTGTCCTTATCTCCACAATTAAAAAATACATGATCAAGCTTAAATCTACATCACTTGCAGAGATAATCTTTCAAAAGAATACATCAAGTTAGCTGCAGGTGCTCTGGTCTATCTAGTCTTCACACTTAAAAATAGGTCCAGTAAGGAATCCTGTGCTCCCCTCATGTGGAAAAAAATCCTACCACTTCATAAAGAGGGAACTCCTGTTAAATCTTTTAAGTACCATTCAATTGCGATTCTTCTACCATTAATAGCACTAGAAAAGTGCGTGTACTCACAAATTATTACATACCTTTTAGAATTTAACCTATTACCCCCCATAGCATGGTACTCCTTCCACAGTGCTACCACTGTGTATGCTCAGCTGTTTGAATGCAATAAACTTCAACAGAAGTGAGCACAAGATGACTTTAACTGCATTCTTAAACCCATCCAAAGCTTTTAATACCATTTTGCCTCATATACTTCTACATAAGCTGTCCAACCAAGGACTATCACCACCCATCATTAACTGGTTTTACATTTATCTCTCAAATGGATCATGGTCCATAAAATGGTAAGATTAGTTCTGTCCCTCTGTAACTATTTCTGTATCACAAAAACCTGGCAGTTTAAAAGAGGTGTGTATAGGTGTCCCCAGGGATCCATTTTAGGACCTCTTCTGTTCACCATATTTATTAATAACCTATATTCTGACATTAACCTTGCCAACATCATTCAATGTGCAGATGACTATCCCATTTTGCTCTGCCTCTGCCCTTCAAGAAGACCAAACTCAAACATAAACTTATTTTCCAATATTGAGTCTCAGCTAATAGATGCACAATTATTACTGAACCCACATAAAAATAAACTAATGGTATTCACACCTAAGCTGCATATAGATATGAGCTCCTCCTTTCATATTACTTCAGTAAACAAGAATTGAGGTAGTATTACATGCCAAACTTTTGGGAGTTAATATTGATAAGCTGAAGTTTGAGCAACATATCCAAACTTTGGTTAAAAAAAATTGAGAAAATATTTATTTGAGAGGCACTTTATTTGATAGACATCACCAGAAAAACAACAGAAATTGTCTACTTATTACTGGCCCTCTTTTATGCTTCTTTTGTTTTTACAAAACTCCAATCCTCACAGATATACAAACTGGATCAGTACTACAATAAAGTCACCTGATATACTGCTGATCTCCATCCCAATATGCATCACTATAAAGGTCTAAGAGCTCTAGCTTAACTATCTTAATTATGCTCCATTAGAAATAATACACAACATCATTTATCATCAAGACAAATGCCTATCTTTATTAAACCTTTGGCAAAAATATTCACCTGACAAAGCTTTGTATTCCAAGGACAAATTCCTCCTAGTACTAACAATATCTCATAATGTAGCCAGAATTCTTACCATGTCACACAGCTTTGGAACAAAGTTCCCTTAATACTGTCATTGCAAATTCTCAACAATTTGAATCTGTTATACAGCTGCACCTGAAAAAAATCTTGGATTGCTTACTTCTCTTTAAGGACTCATTAATTAGGCTACCAGAATCAAATTTGCAACTACCCAATACTAACCTCTAATTTCCTTCACTTTCCCAAAATAGGCAAACCTAGGTGCCATTTTATTGTGCTACTCTTCAATTAATTTTCCAATGCACTATTAATTCAGTTGTCTACTAGTATTCTATTATTCACCTGCAAATATTAGTTATATTTTTGTAAAAAAATCTCTAGTCTTTTATTATTTGTCACTGTTGTAAGTTTTTACCTGAAACATATTCATTTCACTTCTTTTTAGACTTATCTAAAGCTATGATTTAATCCACTGAGGTATATATTTGATAATTGTTTCCTACAAATAACGTATAATTTGCTTGTGTAATTATAGCTGTATATTCATCATCTTGTTTTTTCAAAAACATTAATATGTTGTTATGTTTACTTAGCTGTTATTTGTTTATCTTGTTCTAAATGTTAATATGTTGTTGTTAATGGAGGTTTTTAACCTGGGCCTGCACTGGAAAGGGGCTTTGGCCAGTTGGACCTTCCTAATAAATAAAGGCAATAAATAAATAAATAAATAATTTTATTATAGACCACAATATTTCTTCATTAAAGAGGTAATGTTTGAATAAATGTAATCATTGTGTTAGAACTTATTATACAATACTTTTGCACATCTTATTAAAAGAATTCCCAGAGTATAAACATCCAACACAATATGACATCAGTAGAATGAACATTTCCCTCCTTAACCTTGTAATACAAAAATCTGTAGACAAATAATGTACCAGCACTTGCAACAATACTCAAGCTTTAGAAAAAGTTTACAAACAAATTTTCATCTGCTCAAATTCTAAAATGATTTGTTCAATAGTTTATAGATTTCTACATAAACATACCCCAGGATTTACTAATCTTCCGTGTAAGACTAGATTAGTCTTACACGGAAGTGCCAGTCTAAGAGTATGATGGCAGCGTGCCATGCATATTAATGAGGGTGCACTGCCTCAACTCTAAAGTTTACACGGAGTGTGGAAGAGTGTAGGGTGCGTGTCGGACTGCCGAGCAGTCCAAAAATCCACACCCCTGCAATGAAGAAACGCCACAATTTCAAGTTACATGAGTGAGTCCACTCACATGTGCACAATGTAACACTACACTCCCCCATATGTTAAACACCTGACAAAATTAAAAATAGAAAGTTTTTTTTTTTTTTTTATTTCATCCGCTATAGCTGCCCGTATTTGCGCGTGTTTGCACGGGTTTGCCCATTGCTTAGCTACAGATAGCAGCTTAGACACCAGAAGAGGATAATAAGAAAAATATATGCAAATTAAGCAAAATAGCGATAGCATAGTGGTTAGAACCTTCGTACAAAGAGAAGGCATTCCCAGTTCGAGTCCCACTACTGCACGTTCCATTTTCTGTTGGAAATCTGTATACAAAAATATTTCCTGACATTTTTTATGTATAATTTTTGTAAAAAGCATTGAAAAGTTAAATGTAGTAGTGAACAAATTTTATATATATATATATATATATATATATATATATATATATATATATATATATATATATGAAGGTGAAATGGTTATGCATTCTGAGGCATGAGTACCCTATTTTAAGCAATATAAAGTACTGCTAAGCACATTTTACCAGTACTGAGCATATTTAAATCCAATTGCGCATAGCTGCTCACCGTGTTAACCAGCGCAATGTCTTTGCGTGGAGCCGCGCACCGTGCTAACCAGCGCAATCACAACGTATTTGCGTGTAGCTGCGCACTGCACTAACCAGCGCAATGTCAGCAATGTCAAGCAACGTCGAGTAAAGTTGAGCAACGTCGAGCAATGTCAAGCAACACTGAGCAATGTTGGGAAAAGTCAGGCAAAGTTGAGGAAAGTCGGTTAAACATGGCCACACCTACTTTACTGTACCTTAACCAGTCAGGTCTGCCCAGTAGAAAAATAAAAAGAAGTGACAGGTCTCAAACTCAGGATACTGTGCACTATAGTCACAGTACTTAACCACTAAGCCATGACAGCATTTCATAAACATGCACTTTCAACAGACACATATCTATCAAAGGAATTTTAAACATTGCCAACATCAGCTAAGCAGGCGTGCCTACAGCTGCGTTTTTCCAAAACTGGTCAATAACAAATAAGTGCGGGAAATGAGGCATATTTAAGCTCCACAGGCAGGAATATTTGCTATAATTGGTTGTAGCTTCCTTCTGCAGCCAGCATGGCCGGTGTTGGAGAAGGCACTTGATTTAGAGAGCAATGCTGGGGCATTGAGGAGTCCAAAGTAATGGTTTGGCTCCTTGTCCACAATCATGAGGAAAGACTCCTACAGGGCCAGTACCAGGGTACCCAATATAAAATGGAGGCCTGGAACAGTCTTGCCCGTGATCTCACCAGTGCCACTGGTGTTCCTTGGACTGGTGAGCAGGTCAAGCACCATTATTCTGACCTGAAGCGACATAGGGAGGATCAACCAGACCAGTGGATCCAGGAATCCCATGCAATGTGTAATGCTGCAGTACTGAGTAAGTAGCCATTGTATTAAGTAGTTAAGAATTGCTATGCTTGTCTATACTATGGATAGGTATGTCTCAATATCACTGCATTTACTTCACAGCTGCAGGTGTCTGGGCTATGAACCAGCAAGCCCATGAAGATAGGCTGCAAAGGCTGTGTCATCAGGCAGGTTAGTAATTATTCTGCATATACTGTTATATAAAATAAATGAGAGAGCCTTCAAAAAGTGTTTTAACCCAATAAATAAAGATGTAATAATCCTTTAATAAATGTATAATTCCTGGAGTGTGTCTGTGTCATTTTCTTTGATATGTTGTTGTACTGTTGCATTCTACAAATAGTAGTGTTGTATTAAGCAGTGTCAACCCACACTTGGGTAGGCCCATATAACGTGGATGAAGGGAGTGCCAATAGGTTTTATGCATATTTACAGCCCTCAACTGTTGGTTCATGCCCAGCATGTACAGGTTAATCTGGCCCATGAGTAGTTTGGTATTGTGTTCCCCAGAAATGTCAGTGTGCTGCCAGAAATGTAGGGAGCTGTTAACATATAACTGATACTTTCACCTGAACATATATAGATAATTATATGAAAGTAGAGCTGTCAGTGTACCATCTTAGCAGTAGTGTGTGTAAGCAACTCTCAAAATATGTTGCAGTAACATCTGCATCTTGGACAGTTTGCATGTAAGATACAGCTCATGTATATAATGATCTAACAAAATCCAATTGCACAATATGAGGACATTGGGTAGTGTAATAATACATGTAAGGGACATATAACTGCAGTTAATAGGAATTTAGTGAAAACTAGAAGGATATATAAGTTGTTAACTGAGCTATCTTTTTCCACCCTACTGTATGTGCATACAAAATGCAATTCCACACATCAATCGGTATGTCTAATCTCAAAACATTTCTTGGAACATATGTCCTATTGGTTTATAAATATTTGTGTTTATTTCTATGCATGTGCCCTGTTAAAATACCACGATATTGGTGGCCTGTTGCCATCAATTCAACCTGCATGCTGTTGCAATGTCCGCTATTGTTAAATATATGCATGTGTTATGCTTGCTTTTCAACTGTTGAAAATCTGGTGTGTTGGGTTAATGGGAATACTTTTGCATGCTGTTATAACTAATTGGGAATGCTGTTGACTGTTACTAACCCACATCTTTATTAAACTCTCCAAAACATAGTTCATATGGGAAGGCCGGTCCCAGCGGACTCACCTGTCCCACCTCAGCTGGCCATGGCACCTGGCACCAGCAGATCTGGTGCCCAGCCTGGGACCTCCTCCTCCGTTGGTCCTGTGCCACCTTCAGGTGGAAGTGCTGCAGGTGATGAGGCTCGGGCCCCCCCATGCAAGCGTGGGTGGAGGAGGGCCACCAATCACCCTTCGAACGGTCCGGGCTGTGGTGCGTAGAGAGATTGAACGTTCTGTTGCAGAACCTCTACGCCAGCTTGAGGCCCAAGTGGTGCAACTCCCGGGTCAGCCTGCCCCTCCTACACAGCCCCCAGTACAGCCACCCTCTGGGCTGTGAAGGTGCAGTAGTGACTGCCCATGGGTGGGGACCTCAGTCCCACTGTTTCCATATGGGGACTCATGGGCTTGCGATTTCCAAACATCCCTCCCCATCAAAGGTGTTCACCCACCACATGTGTCATATACCGCCCCTGCATGCATCTTGTTTGTCTTGTCTGTTTACCTTCCCAACCTACCTCCCCAAATATACCTACTTCCCCTACCCCACATTCCACTCACCTGAAAAAAAAAGGGCAATCTGCTCCCAAAAAAAAAAATTACGCCCCATACATAGCTGCCCATTTTGCACACATGTCCACTGGACCCATGAAATGTTATTTAATTGGCATTACAACATACTTTGTTGTCCTCACCCCTCTCTCAGGGGTTGAAGGTTTCATATCTACCTCCAAATGTATTGCATATGCACAGCTGTTGAAGAAATGGGCAGTTAGACACTTATTTTACTTCAGAAAAGGTGTATTAATTCATACGCTCTGATTCTCTCAATGTCTCAACTTAATGGCACTAATATTTTAAAGGTGTCCCTGATTGTCCCTGACTTTTTATTGACTTTTCCCTGAGTCTGTTCAAATATGTACCTGAGTGGTTGAGAGGTCTGGCAGAGGCAGAAACACAGAAGCATATCAGCCTTTCTGCTGTTACACACTGTGCAAATAGCTTTGGAAGGAGTTTCAGAAGCATACCCTTATGTATTAATACAACACTGAAATACAAATGGATGTAGCCATATACTGGTAGCAACCAACTGTAAGAATGCCATTGCTCTATTGCTGAAAAGACCTGTGTGGTGCACAGACAAAAAATAACAGGCTATTCTCTGGCTATCATGTGGATAGGTCCACAGTTGGGAGTTACGCAGACAGATTACTTGCCTTGATAAACTAACATGTACACAGCAACCCTGTAAGTCCAGCAAGATAAAATCCATACAATAGTA
Organism: Protopterus annectens; assembly: GCF_019279795.1. Taxonomy (NCBI): domain Eukaryota; kingdom Metazoa; phylum Chordata; order Ceratodontiformes; family Protopteridae; genus Protopterus; species Protopterus annectens. The sequence goes on from NC_056737.1 coordinate 1,039,820,464, forward strand.
ATTACGATCTCTGTACTTCTGCAACCCTACCCAAATGTAGAATATACCTGTGTGTGCAGGGCCTACCAAGGATGTAGGTAAGCATACTCACAGTACTGACATGTGTGCAGTTTTTCTGAGCAGCTTGTGCTAATGTCAATACTAAAAAAGCACAAACTGTTTAGAACTGAGTAAATGAATATTCACAGTATAGCAGTTCACAAAAAATTCTTGTGCAAAAGGAATACATCTCAATAACTAGCTTTGTATGGCAGTTAATTGTAACAGTTGAAAAGAAAGTACATCTTTCCATGTATCTTGGGGTAACATTTTGAGGGGTAAGTTCATTTCTACACTGACAAGTGGGTACTAGAAGCAGCAACATTAGGTCTGTGTACAAAATGTAAATCTCTGGCTACACCCCTGGCTTCTGATATAAGAACTATAAAAACCTTCTGTCTTAAACAATGATGTCCACAGCAAACAAGGATGATCTCCATCTTGGAAAGCTGAAAGGGCCACGCCTACATGAGTCAGCAATTTATAGTACTGGGTTGCTATGACAGTGATTACTGCAATTACTATGCAGCAGGCTGCATGCAATTAGCAAATGGTGGCCACTAATTGGTGCAGAGGCCATCACATTCTCATGTGCAAATTCCTACAAAAGCAGGCTGCAATCTCTGCCAACAAACTCAATCACTCTATTGCAGAGACTGACAGAGAGAGAGAGAGACAGAGAGAGAGAGAGAGAGAGAGAGACAGAGAAAAAGAAAAAGAAATATTACCAAATCATACAAAGGAAAGGTATGTGACACATATGTATTTACTGGCATGTAGTACATGTTATTGAAGAATAGTCTACATAATGTGAACCATTCATACGTGACAGCAGTACTTCCTTATGCACAGATGTTCTGCTTAACTACTGCTATAAACAATACTGTGTGTACCTGTGGGCAGTGGGGCATACCTGTGAAATGTGTAGCTCAGCATTAAATGTCAAAGATCTGATCCATGTTATCTGTGTTCTGTACCGAAGTGTGGCCAATGGCTGTTGGAGGGATTAGCGCTGACATTATATAAACATGGGTGTGACAGAACAACACATGCATCATAGTCATATTAAAGTGTAGCATATTAGCATTGGCAACTGCTGTAGCAGTCTAGTATGTTTATCTAGCATCTGTTGCCATATATACCCCCCCCTAATGTTAGTGTGTGTTCATATGTGACACCTGTTTGTGTTGCAGCAAGGCTCAACAGTTCAGCTGTGAGGTCCAGGGACTTACAACAGTGTGGACCTTGTGTGTGTATGCCACACACATATGGAGAAATATATATATGTCATATATATTCACATCTGTATATGTGCATAGAGCAGGGGACATATTGCAATTGTTTGTGAAGGAGGGAGATATATATGTTGGTGAAGGTTAGTATGTGCATATTTGTATGTAGGTTTTAGTGTGTGACAAACAAGACAGCATACAGTGCTATTATATGACATGTGGTCATTAAACACTGTGGGTGGTTTGTTCATTTTGCAATGTTGAAGCCAGTAAGGCCTGCTAAAGCTACCTGGGCTGTGAACACCTTCAATGCATTTATCCCAAGACATCCTTTGTATAATTGATATTCTCACTATGAAAGGTGAAATGTATATGTGCCTACATATATATGTATATGTAAACCAATGGATGTGTATATGTATATATATATATATATATATATATATATATATATATATATATATATATATATACTCATACACACCTATATCTACTTGTTGCAATAGATTCTCTGTACTGTTGCCTGACTGTGATAGTCAATATGTTTGTGAATACGTCAAAGATATGTATCTGTGGGATAGCTTAGTGGGAAACTGTTTATGTCATGGTATTATGGGTCCTTGCTTTGATCCTAGCAAAAGCTGTGTAATCTGTTGCTAGGCAGAACAAGTACTATTGCATACAGTGTGATTAAGTCCCTTGGTTTTAACTAGGGTGTGTCATTGGGGGCTAAAGCACTACATCTATGATTATTGATTGGTACTGATGTTGAATGCAAATCCTGTGTGTACTGTAATACTACTTGAAGCTCTGGGCCTGTACAGCAAAGTATGGTGTATGTCCACATTGCTTGCATCCACTGTTTTGTGTGGTCCCTGTATTCATCAGATATTACATTTCTCAAGATTAAGGTTGTGTAAGTACTGACACACAGTACTGTATAGTACACACTGAAAGCTTATCTGGGGTGTTATACCTTTGTGTCCTGTAATTATGTCTGATGTGTGTGTGTGTGGGTATGCCTGTAACATGTCATTTGACATATGTGTGGTAAAACATATAACTGCATATCTAGCAACATTCATAGTGTACTACAGAGGTATGCGACCTATATTCCCAACTGTGCACATATTTTGGCCACAGGTTTGCCATTAACAAGTTGTGTGGTATAATAGTAATACATTTATTGGACCTTACACTGACTGTGATGGATGATATATTTCTTTACACATCAGCTTGATGTATATCTGCTTTGGCTAGGTGGTGCATCATGTTGCATACAGTCTGCCAGCTACTCTTGTATAGTCTTACATAGTGATTTTATTTTGTTGCTGTGCAGAACATGGTTCATTAGATAGAGAGTGAGCAAGGCACTTTCATGCAGTTGTGGGGTGAGCAGTGATATGTGGCAGTTACAGTGTTTCACTCTCGGTTAGCTTATAGGTTGCTATACATGGCAGTTCAGTGATTTCTGTACTGTATAATGTTAAATGTGCCATATGACTTGCTCAGACATATTTTTGTATTTATGTCTTCCAGGGATCATGGCCCATCGCAGGAACCCCAGTTACAGTAGTGCTGAAGATGATATCATTACTAGCAGTATGATTCAGCACTACCATGTCATGTTCTCACGAACCAGCCAGGACCAGCAGAAGCATACTGCAATGTGGCAAGATGTTGTCCGTAGGGTCAATGAGGTAGGCCTGCATAACCAGACATATGAGCAGGTACGCCACCACTGCAGTGATCTTCCCAGACATGTCCGTCAGCGTGCTGCTGATGTGTGTAGACAACAGCTTGCAACAGGGGGTGGTGTTAATATCCACCCCCCCTCACCAGAGTGGAGGAGCTGCTCCTAAGCCTGGTGGCACCTGCCCAACAACAACAGCAGCAGACATACACCATGATGGAGGTTGGAGCCACCCAGCAAGCACACATGGAGCATGCAAGTAACATGGCATATCTGTAGACTACTTTTATCTGTATTGGTAGATCATGCATATGTGAGATGTGGAGTGTGTTGTTCAAAGATGTGGAGCTTGTTGTTGTGCAATACTGATCATTTGGAACATAATCTGTAGCCCTGTGAATGTAAACTGTTGTTGTACTATAAGATTGCAAACACACAGTAGCAATGCCACAGTTGTGGCCACTGACAAACTGTCCCATCTCTATGTAGGTCCCTCTGGGGTGACATCAAGGCAGCGGACAGATGCTGGTGAGTGTGTTCTACATTTATTATTGTAAATAAAAAGTGCATGTCATAGTTAAGGTGTAGGCCATGTACACATGTAACACACCTACCCATAATGCATGCTGTGCATGTTTGGTGTAAGAGCACACACATCTCACTAATGTGATTATCTGCCTCAAACACATGCAATACCAAGACCATCTTAAACAAATGTGGCTAGACTGTAGTGACCATTGGATAGGCACAGTTGATACTCAACATGCACATAACATACACATCTATGTCATACAGAGAGCATTTTAACATGCTACACATAAAGGATTCCCAAGCCCTCTGTAAAGACACACTCCAGTATCCAAAATCTCATCCACACATTACACATAATATACCTGAGGGGTAGAGGCCTATCATGGGGCATTTAAACACTCTGCAACACACTACACATTTATGTCAGGGAATGCTCCTTATTGGCCTCCTTACAAACTCACATAACAACTGGTTGCGAAATGGTGAATTTAGCCAAGGTAGTACAGTTCTGGCATAGCATGATTAGTGCTGGTTTGGGAAACATTTGTAGCCTTGAGTGACCACCTGATGCTTCATGATGATGGCCTATTGTACTATACCCCATCCAGTTATTGTAACCACAGTACTATACATAGCTTTCATTGCTATACACCTTAATGTTGTGTATGTGCACACTTATGCACCTCTAAACAGTATGCATCCCAATCACCATTTGCACAACTGACACATATATGTCTTGTGATGCTATTGAGCGGCTAGGTCATATGACACACATTGGGTATGTGTAGTGTTTAAATATGCAGTTGTGTTTTAGCATGCCATGTCATGGATGAGACTGGCATGTCCACAATATGATCTACACTCACCATAAGTACCGTACATTGGGTATGTGAACGAATGGTATTCCATCAATTATCCATGCACCACTGATGATGTTGTGTGAATACTCATCATGCATGTGCTAAAAATGTGTCCACAATTATTTGCTAAAGACACAGAGGCTGTAATCAGCATTGGATACCTATCTGACACACTGATACACATCCAGCAATGGTATGTACACCTGTGAGTTATGGTGCACAGTACATTACAAGGTTATGAATACCTGCACAGCAATGTTATGTCCATATATGCATTGTGTTCCATGGGGAGGGCCATCACCTAATAACAAAACACATGCATCAAAGCCATGTATACTGTTAGTAACAAGGACTGACTACACTTACACTGCATGCTGTTGAGCAACACATGTCCTGCATGCTGACATGTGTGATATGACTGTTTTGCTTGTGATACTGTACCCCACCATCACCTGCTATTGTGTATGTTCTGTAATTGCTGGTGTTGTGTGTGTCTGCTTTAGGGAGGAGTGTATTGTTGTGTGTGTGCATGTGTGCATGTGTGCAGAGATCATCCATGTGCAACTATCAGCAGGCAAAACCACATTTCAAGTCGTAGCCGGTTATAGATCACCCACCATGTTCCAAGATGCTCACTCTGCATTCCGTGAGACATTGGAAAATATAAAGGTCCTACCCAACACCATAATCTTGGGTGATTTCAACTACCCTGGTATAGACTGGGCGAACTACCAATGATCCAACTCCTATGCTCAGCGATTCATAGAATTTATAAATTCAAATGCCCTTGAACAACTAGTATGTTCCCCCCACTAGAGGAGACAACATATTGGATTTAATCATCACAAATATGGGCACCCATTGTACCACACCCGTTATCACCCCCTCCTTGGTCAGATCCGACCACAAACTGATAACCCTGGAAATCCTCACGCCTCCACCTCCCCCAATCAAAGAAACCATAGTCAAAACCTTTCCAAAGCAAACTTCAAACTACTTGCATCCGAAGTGGAAAGCTTCACTATTCCCTTGCAGAAGGATAATGATATCCAGGATGCGGAATCCTACACCAAGGCACTCTATATGCATCTTCAGGATTGCATGGACCATGCTATCCCAAATAAAACCAAGACTCCTTCCTCAAGCAAGAAGAAACCAGTCTGGTGGACCCCGGCCATAAGCAAACTTTACAATAAAAGGAAGAGACAAAAAATGGCCAAATCTCAAGTAGAAAAATCATCCCTGATCAGCATTAGTAAGAAATTGAGGGCCCTCATCAAGTCAACTAAAGCTAATTTTGAAAAGAAAGTTGCCAAGGATGCCAAAGATAACCATAAGGCCTTCTATGGTTATGTCAAAAACCTAAATGGCAACGCTCAGGTCTGTTCTGAGCTACTACAAAATGGAACAAAATACACTGACCCTTCTGACATTGCCAACATCTTGGCTGACAGGTTCAGTGCAAATTTCTCCCCCCCCTCACCACCTAGAGGGCCTATTACCATTCTAGGGGATTGTGTAAGTCCAATTATTACTGATATGTTGGTTAACAAGGCTCTATCTAAAGCTAAAAACACTGCCTCCATGGGACCAGATGGTGTCCCAGGCTGTGTCATATGTGAGCTCCAAAAGGAATTAACCCCGCATCTTAATACCCTGTTCAGTCTCAGCCTCTCCACAGGATATGTGCCCATAGAATGGCGCACAGCAGTGGTGGTCCCGCTACACAAGGGTGGGACCACAACTGACCCTGGGAACTACCGACCAATAAGCCAGACCAGTCTGATCTGTAAGGCTATGGAGCGAATCATTATGGAACTCATAAATGGAGAGATTGAGAACCTCCAGTCACTGGACCCCACATAGTTCGGCTTTGTCAAGGGCAGATCATGCCTCCTGAACCTGGTGGATTTCTTTGAGACAGTTACTCAGGCTATAGATAAGGGAAAGGAGGTACACATGACTTACCTTGACCTTGCTAAAGCATTTGACACCATTCCCCATTCAGGTATTATTGATAAGCTCATCAGCCTGGGCATAAACCCTTATGTCACAAGATGGATCACAAACTGGCTCTCAGACAGATCCCATAAAATAAGAGTAGTGGGATCTATGTCTGACTCCAGACTAGTAACGAGTGGTATGCCTCAGGGCTCTGTCCTGGGGCCCCTCCTGTTTGGCATATACTTCTCAGAAGTACAGGCAAGCACGGAAGGGCTGTGGCTGACTAAGTTTGCAGATGACTGCAAACTGGGTGCTATAATAGAGTCTCTGGCTGACATGGAGTTCCTCCAGAAGGGCCTAAATGAGACTGATGCATGGTGTCAAAGCCATGGTCTCAAGCTAAATGTAAAAAAATGCGTAGTAATCCTCATTGGAAAAAACAGAGTACCCACAAACTACAACATAGGAGGTAATCCCCTGAAATCTGAAGAAGAAATAAGGGATCTAGGGACCCAAGTAGATAGTCAGCTTTCCTTTGATAACCATGTTGCCAAAGTGGTTAGAAAATCCTTCTATGTGACCCATCTGATCACGAAAGGGTTCGCATCAAGATCTAAGGATTTAATGGTGCCCCTCTACTCTTCCCTCATCAGACCCATTATTGAGTACAATGCACCAATTGGAATGTACCTGGCTAGACATCTCCAGCAGCTGGAGAGACCACAAAGGTACCTAACCAAGAGGATTACTGGCCTCAAACAGTTGCCCTATGCAGCACAATTGAAAAAGCTAAGACTGTTCTCTGTTGCATACTGCTTTCTCAGAGGCGATCTCTGTCTAACGTACAGAGCCATGTCCAACCCAGAATTGTTGAACATGCTCCATCTTAGCAAAACCAAATCTACTCGAGCAACACGCTCTAGGGATATAAACCTCAACACAACAATGAATAGAACATGCTGGAGGGATAGATTCCTTTCACAGAGACTTCCCTTACTATGGAACAGGGTCCCGATCTACATAAGACAGAGCCCCTCACTATCACTCTTCAAGAGGAACCTTGATGAGTGGATGGGTAACAGAAAGTTCACACCGGGGATCACACCAACAGCACTACTAGATAGGGGCCAAGGGTACTAGCTGCTAGTACAAGGGTCTAGGGAACTACTAAAGGGGCGGTGAACACCGCACAATGTGGCTGGGCTAATATATGCCTTCAGGCAGATAGCCCAGTACCAACCTATGAACCTGTGAACCTATGTGCGCATGTGTGCATGTGTTCATGTGCACATGTGGTCTGAAGTCATGTACAGGTCTTAAAGAGTGTTTCCTGTTTTCCTCTCACAGGTGCCGAGGTGGGGCTGGTTCAGTACAGCAGGGGACCTGATGTCACTGAGACAGACAGTGATGATGAGGATAGGTGTGTTGAGGCACAGGCAGGTTTGTCAGGGTCTGTTGTTGGGCCACCAATTGACAGTACACAAGTCCCCACCCCATCCATGCACACAGTCTTACTGCCTGTACATCCATCATCACCATTGCCCTTAGCTGAGGGACAGTGTATGGTTGACACTGGCCAGGACAGTGTGGTATCTATGGCACATGTATCAGGACACAGCAGCCATAGCCAGATGTCTGGAATGGTACCCCATAGGCAGATGCCCAGGGGTTCTCGTCAGAGCACTGCTGGTCATCATGCCCCTGGCAGACGTGCCACACCTCTTTCTATCACATGCATGTTCCAGGCTGTCATGGAGGCACAAACACAAATGGAGCGGTACACCAGACATGGACTAAGGGCACAGAGGGCTCATAACACCTCTGTAAATGACAGTATCCATGACCTAGCAGGTGCCATACGTAACTACACTGAGGTCATTGATAGACGTTGGGGTGAGACATTGGATGTCCTCCACAATGTCATGTCCATGTGTCAGGACAGTGTGGGACGGTTGAGATGTTGACGTGGACGTATGCCAGCAACATCAGCAGCTGGAGGTCGCCGTGGACATCCAGCAAGTCACAGCCATTCCCGTAGTGCCAGTACCCGCCCCAGCAATGTTGGGGGGAGGCTGTCCATAGACCGTCCTAGCAGACCACGTGCACATGGCTCTGGCCAGTCCCAGCAGGGACCTGGATCCAGTGGACATATGTCAACCTCTTCGGATAGTACCCAATCTGGATTAGTACCTGATACTGTCTGTAGCACCCCTGCCAGGCACAGGTTCCGTATCCATGGCCAGAGATGGTGATCTGTAAAGCCTGCCAGGTACAGTCTGTAGCTGTCTCACAAATCCCCGTTTATGGCAGCCACATGGTGGAACTGTGTGCATGCAAACACACACACATAAACCAGAAACCTAGGGCAAAACATACCCGCACACATTACATCAACATTGGCCCATAACAGTACTCATGGCCCTCACACACACACTCACACACACATGTCGATTGTATGGCTCAGTGTAGGCATCTGGCAAACCAACAACACACTCTGTGCATATGATGAAACTTGTGCCACCTCCTGTCATCTGTAACATTGATGCAGAACAGGCTAACATGGTGCTGATGCACAGGGTGACTTTAATAAAGTATAGCAATGGTTGGATGTGTAGCATGTTGTCAGCAGTAAAGTGTAATGATATCCTTGAAGGTGTAGCTGAGCAGGCATGATGCATTAAAGATGTAATTAGCAATGTTGTATTGTTTTCACCAGTGTTTATTCCAATTGTGTTTTGTTTGCCCATGTGCCACTTGGCTGATGTGTGTAGTTGTGTCAGCATGCGTTATACAGTGGACAGTAAGTGTGGGGTGTGTGCAACACAGGTTTGCAGGTGTCCATTTGTGAACATGGTGGAGGTACACTGTCTGCATGTACATGCATATTGGACACATGGGCAGGGTGACATGCCCTGTATTGGCCAGTGTTAACACTCCATGGTTTCTATTGGTGGCCAGTATGCATTGTACTACACACATTTTGGAACTTGAGTACACATGTGTGTGCATGACACAGGTTGACACTGTGCTGTGGGTGATGCTGTTGTTGCTATCTGTCATTGGTTTGCATTACTAAGGTTAACACTGTCCCAGCTGCATAATCCTTTAGCAATGCACACTGTTCACCTACAGGGTTGCATGGACCGTGCTATCACAAACACAAGAAATTCTCACTTATACAGTAAAAGTGCATTAGTCTCATGGACCACTGCCATAAACTAAATATATAATAGAAGGTGTGAAGTTGTACCAAAAATGAGTTACATACCAAGAAGGGATAACCTCTCTGGTCAGTATCATTGGTAAAATACAATCCCTCAATAAACATACAAGGCAATCTTCAAAATACAAAATGGCAAGGATTCCAAAGACAGCACTAAAGCTTTCTTTAGTGTTGTGTATAATCTACAGGGGAAATCTCAGATTGGGTCACAGTTAATGTAAATGGTCACAAAGTACACTTATCTGACTGACATTACCAGTTTCTTGTCAGACAGTTTGAATGCGGATTTCACCACCCTGTCGTTACACAAGGGCCACATTTCCAGACCTGAAGAATGTAAAACCTGATGATTCACAGACACTCTAGTTAAAACATCTCTTTACCAAAGTCCAAACCACAGTGGCAATGGTACTGGACAGTGTCCCTGGCTGTGTCATACACAAGCTGACATATGAAGTCACCACTCACCTAAACACTGTCCAGATGCAGCCTCTATACAGGTTACATACTTGTGGAATGATGCACGGTAATGGTGTTCACAGTCCACAAGGTTTGAGCTACAACGTCTTCTTCTTCTCTTTTTGGATGCTCCCATTAGGGGTCGCCACAGTAGATCATCTGTTTCCATTTCTTCCTGCCCTCTGCATCTTGCGCTGTCACACCATCCACCTGCATGTCCTCTCTCACCACAGCCATAAACCTCATCTTAGGCATTCCTCTTTTCCTGTTACCTGGTGGCTTCATTCTTAGCATCTATTTCACAATATACTCTGCATCCCTCCTCAGCACATGTACAAACCAACTTAATCCTGCCTATCTGGCTTGGTCTACTAACCTTCAAACCTGGGCTGACCCTCTAATAAACTTATTCCTAAACCTGTCCATCCTCGTCACACCCAGTGCAAATGTTAACATAAATTAATTAAGGGTAGAACTACAACAGATCCTGGAAACTCTCACCCTATAAGCCAGACAAATGTTATCGGGAAGGCTATGGAGCACAGCATTATGGAACTCATTAACAGAGACATTATGAACCTGCAAACACTGCACCATACCCACTTAGGTTCTCTAAAGGCCAGATCATGGCTCCTACACCTAGTAGACTTCAAGCCAGTTAACAAGGCTATAGGTGAGGGAGGGGAGGTCCACACAGCCAAGCTATAGCTCACCAGCAATTCATACCCATCCCACATTCTGGTATTATACATATCCTCAACAGACTGACCATAAACGATTGTTAGATGATGGATTAACAACTGACGCACAGATGTAGGACACACAGTAACATTTGCAGCCTCCATGTACAATTCTATGCCAGTAACAAGTGGCATTCCCCTGCACTCAGTCCTGGGACCACTCCTGTTTGGCATATAGCTTTCTTAGGTACAAGCAAACACAGTAGGGATATGTCTGCCCACGTTTGATGAAAATGCATACTGTGGGCTATACTTTATTCTCCAGATGACACACACATCCACCAAAAGGGTATCATAGAGACAGATACCTGGTGTCAAACTCATGCTGTAAAGCTATAAGCCAAAGAAAGCATAGTTATCCACTTTTAGAAAACAAAGTATCCCCAGAGTACAACATAGGTAGTAGCCCCCAAAATGTGGAACAGGTACTAATGTATACATAGAGCCATGTGTTTAGTCATCTCTCCTTTGTTAATCACATTACCAAAGGGTTTTGGAAATCCCTCTGTGGAGCACATAAGCAATAAAGGGTTTGCATGCAGATCCACAGAGGTTGTTGCACACCTATAATGATTAGTCATCTTTGCCAGACTTTGTTTGCTTTGGAACAGGATTCAAATATACCTCAAGCATAAACCCTCACTCACACTCTTCAATAGAAACCATAATGAGTGGATGTGAAACAAAGGACGTAGCCTGGGGATCACTGCAGTGGCTACGCTTGTCACTAGCATACAGAAGTGACCTAAGGTCTGGAAAGTGCCAGCACACTCTGACAAAGATAACAGATGTGTTCATGGAGAAACCAGAGTACCCACCTATGAAATAATTGAGGTCACATATATATATGGCTTTGCCCCACAGTTACCTTACATGTGTAATGCACATACAGCTGTCATTGTGATATGTCATACACTAGAAAAATCAAAACCCACACCACATTGGCCAACGGTGTCACATATTCTCACACTGCTGGAACACACACAGTCAGCAAGTGCAAGATTCAAACTTCTTCCTAAGTACATTATGATAATGCAGCACTATGCATTTACATGACACGCTATACACATTACTAGAATTTCTCTTTTCCACAGGTATATTTGTAGGATGGTGACATCATCAGACTTGACAAAGATGAGTATACAACTTGTAAGGGGGTGTGAGTAGTCTCCATATGGGCTGCTCCTCCCCAGGGAGACACACACACTCACTTGGCAAGTGCAGGATTTGAGCCCCTACCTAACTATATTATGATACTACAGCAGTACACATTTACATGACACGCTATACACATTACTGGGATTTCTCTTTTCCACAGGTATATTTGTAGGATGGTGACATCATCAGACTTGACAAAGATGAGTATACCACTTTTAAGGGGTGTGAGTAGTCTCCAAAAAAGTTGCTCTTTCCCACGGTGACACACACACTTACAATTGGCAAGTGCAGGATTCAAACCCCTACCTAACTACATTAGGATACTACAGCAGTACTCATTTACACAATGCACTATACACATTACTGGGATTTCTCCTTTCCACAGGTATATTTGTAGGATGGTGACATCATCAGACTTGACAAAGATGAGTATACCACTTTTAAGGTGTGTGAGTAGTCTCCAAAAAGGTTACTCCTCCCCAGGGACACACACACACACACACACACACACACACACACAGTTGGCAACTGCAGGATTCGAACCCCTACCTAACTATATTATGATACTACAGCAGTACACATTTACACAACGTGCTATACACATTCCTGGGATTTCTTCTTTCAACAGGTTGCTCTCCCCCCAGGGACACACATACACACACACACACACACACACACACACACACACACACACACACACACACACACACACAGTTGGCAAATGCGGGGTTCTTAATCCAAACTAAGTATTTCTTTACACTTCAACAAGCAATATGGAGTCACAGGGTGCAATACAGACATTACTTGCTGACAGTTTGCCCAAAGGTTTTTTTTCACATTTGCTAACCTCAGCAGGCTTATCATGCTAGGAGTATTGTGAGTATATTGTATGCATAGGCCGTGACCATATTATATATGGGTTGATGCACCAAATGCTGGCACACACAGGGACAAACGGGTGGCTAAGCTCTGTCAACCCAATACTGGACAATACAGTCAGGAGGAGTAGGGTCATACAACCACAACACCAACTGTCTCACATAGACCTACAGTATAAGCACCAGCAAAACACACACATAAATACACATTACCATACTCGGAGAATACAAATATTAATCTGAAAAAGAGAGCGTGTCCTCCTAAGCAGACAAGCAAGCAACATGCACCTCCAAGCACACGCCAGAAAACACATAATACACCAAAGCAGTGTGTCTCACAACAGGCCCTAAGGCAAAATAACATAGCCAACACACTAGTAATAGGTGACTTCATAGTCAGGCACACAGATGTTCCACTCACTCGGCTAGACAAGGGGAAGGTTACTGTCAGTTGTCTATCAGGTGCTATGATCCGCCACATAACGCAAGCACTTACATCACTCCAGAACAGGTACATATATGATGTGTTCTTTGTACATGTCAGTGTGAATGATCTGAGACATACCTCCCAGGACAACATGACAAGAGATATATATTAGCTCTATGATCATGTAGCCTAGGCTGGTATGACCCTGACCTTGAGTAGCATCTTACCTTCACCTACATGATACTGCAATATAACAGAAAGATGATAAACTTCAACAATTGGCTGAGCTTCTGGTATCATTCAAAGGGGATCCACTCTCTGTCTGCCTGTGATGACATGATAGACAAGCCTCATTGCTTCACTACAGATGGTTTGCACCTGTTGCCCCTATGCTTCTGAATACTGGCCAAGGCTCTTGCTGTCCCCATACTACCTTTTCTTAGGCAAGGCTCAAAGGTTCATAGGTTCATAGGTAGGTACTAGGCTATCGGCCCTGGGGCCTATACAAGCCCAGCCAAAAAGGTACCCTGGCTTTTGCCACCCAAGAAATTTATTTTCCTGTGCCACTGTTGAGCAGAGACACAGAAGTGATCCCCGGGGTGAATTTCCTATTTCCCATCCAATCATCAAGATTTTTCTTGAAGAGTGCTAATGAGGAGCTTTGTTTGATATAGATAGGTAGTTTATTCTGGAGTATGGGAAGTCTCTGGGACAGAAATCTATCCCTCTGGCATGTTCTATTTATTGTGGTGACAAGGTTTAGGTCCCTAGAGCGTGTAGGTTCATAGGTTCATAGGCAGGTACTAGGCTATCTGCCCAAGGGCATTTATAAGCCTAGCCAGAATGTGCTGGCTTTTGCCATCCTTTTAAATTAGTTTCCTGGGCCTCTGTCTAGAAGGGCCACTGAAGTGATCCCAGGGGTATATTTACGATTTCCCATCCACTCGTCAAGATTCCTCTTGAAGAGAGTCAGCGAGGGGCTCTGCCTAACATAAACTGGGATTCTATTCCAGAGCGAGGGAAGTCTCTGGGACAGGACTCAATCCCTCCAGCACATCCTGTTTATTGCTGTGCTGAGGTTTAATTCACTGGAGCATGTGGCTCTAAGAGATTTGGTTTTCTTGAGGTGGAGCATGTCCATTAATTCTGGGTTGGACATGGCCTTATACGTCAGGCATAGATCACCTCTGAGCAAGCAGTAAGCAACCAAGTAGAGCTGGAGTTTCTTTAGTCGAGCTGCATAGGGCATCTCTTTGAGGCCCATGATCCTCTTGGTGAGGTACTTCTGTGGTCTTTCCAGCTGTTGCATGTGCCGATTAAGGTACATACCAAATGGGGCATTGCACTCTATTATGGGCCTAATGAGTGATGAGTAGAAGGGCACAATGACCTCTCTTGATCTAGAGGTGAACCCTTTTGTGATTAGGTGGGCTACATAGAAGGAATTTCTAACCACTTTGGCAATGTGATTACCAAAGGAGAGATCACTATCTACCTGGGTCCCCAGGTCCTTAATTACATTTTCTGTACCTAGTGGATTACCACCTATGTGGTAATTCATGGGCACTTTGTTTTTTCCAAAGGGGATGACTATGCATTTTTTGGCATTCAGCTTGAGGCCATGGTTTTGACAACAGGTATCTGTCTCTGTAAGACCCTTCTGGAGGATGTCTGTGTCAGCCGGAGAGTCGATTATGGCTCCCAGTTTGCAGTCATCTGTGCACTTGGTCAGCCATATTCCTCCCGTGCTTGCCTGTACCTCAGTGAAGTATATACCGAACAGGAGGGGTCCCAGGACCAAGCCCTGTGGGATGCCACTTGTGACTGGTTTAGAGTTGGACATGGCACCCACAACTCTGACCATGTGTGTTCTATCCATGAGCCAGTTGGCCACCCATCTCATGACATAGGGGATAATGTTCAAGCTGATAAGCTTGTCTATGATGCCAGAGTGGGGAATGGTGTCGAAGGCCTTAGCGAGGTCCAGGTAGGCTGTGTGGCCTACCTTCCCTTCATCTATTGCCTTGGTAACTGTTTCAAAGAAATCAACTAGGTTTAGGAGGCAGGTTCTGCCTTTAACAATGCCGAATTGGGTAGGGTCCAGTGTCTGGAGGTTCCTAATGTCTCTCTTTATGAGTTCCATGATAATTCGCTCCATAGCTTTGCAGACCAGGCTGATCTGGCTTATAGGGCAATAGTTCCCAGGTTCTGTTGTGGCACCACTTCTGTGGAGCAGGATGACTGTTGCTGTACGCCATTCTTTGGGTACATACCCTGTGGTAAGGCTAAGTCTGAACAGTGAATTTAGGTGAGGGTTTAGTTCCTTTTGGAGCTTGTGTAAGACGCAGCCTGGGACACCATCCGGTCCCACTGATGCTGTGTTCTTAGCTTTGGAGAGGGCTGTTTTTACCTGCATGTCCGTGATGTCTGGGGCTCTGCATTCTTCTGGGATGGACACGGGCCCTTTTGGGGGTGAGGGGGGTTGAAGTTTGCACTGAACTTGTCCACCAGGATGTTGGCAATGTCAGTTGGTTCAGTGTATTTTTTGCCATTTTGCAGTAGCTCAGAGCATATCTGAGAGTTGCCACCTAAATTTTTGATATAGCTAAAGAAGGCTTTGTGGTTATCTTTAGATTCCTTGGCAATTTTTCTTTAGAAACTGGCCTTGGATGATTTTATGAGCAATCGTAGTTTCTTGCTAATAATGATCAGTGATGCCTTTCCTTTTTTGGAATTTTGCTATATCATGTAGTAGTTTCCTCCTTCTGTTGTATAGCTTATTTATGGCCGGGGACCACCAGACTGGTTTCCTCTTTTTGGAGGAGTGAGTCTTGGTTTTACTTGGGATGGCTCGATCCATGCATCTGTGTAGATGCTCATAGAATGCACATGTAAAGGATTCTATGGATTGGATAGCATTATCCTGTAGCAAGGGGGCTTTGAAACTTTCCACTTTGGTCTTGAGAAGTGTGAAGTTTGCTTTTGAAAAGTTTTTCACAGTGGTTTCCTTGACTGGGGGTGGGGCCAGGATGTGGATGTCCAGTGTGATTACTTTATGATCTGATCTTACCAGCGAGGGGTTTACCTCTGGTGTAGAACACTGATCCCCCATGTTGGTGATGATCAGGTCCAGTATGTTGTCACCTCTAGTGGGCATGGTGACCAGCTGTCCCAGGGCATTTGAGTTTATAAACTCTAGGAAGCGTTGGGCAAAGGAGTTTGTACTTGAGTAATTCTCCCAGTCAATGTTTGGGTAGTTGAAATCTCCTAATATCATGGTGTTTGGTAGGACCTTTATATTTTCCAGTGTTCTCAGGAATGCTGAGTGAGGGTCCTGAGACAAGGTACATGATCTGTAGCAGGCTACGATCTGATAAGCAGCTTTGCCCACTGTTAGTTGCACTTGGATGGTCTCTGAGGGCTCGTGCTGTGCCACTAACCTGGAGGTGTGGATATCCTTTATGAAAATGGATACACCCCCTCCTTTTGTATTTTGGTCTGGGTTTTGGGGCCGAAGCTCAGAGGGATTGGGATTTCTTTAAGTGGAGCATGTCCAACAGCTCTGTGTTTGACATAGCTTTGTATGTTAGGCAGAGATCACCTCTGAGTAGGCGATATGTGACAGAGTAAAGCTGGAGTGTATTGAGACGGTCTGTGTAGGGCATGTATTTGAGGCCAGTAATCCTCTTTGTCAGGTATTTCTGCGGGCCTTCCAGTTGTTGTAGATGTCTTGTGAGGTACATACCAAAAGGGGAGTTGTACTCTATAATGGATCTATTGAGTGATGAGTAGAGGGGAACAATGACCTCTTTTTTTCTGCATGAGAAACCTTTTGTGATGAGGTGTGCCACGTAGAAGGATTTCCTGACTACTGTGGTGATGTGATTATCAAAGGAGAGACTACTGTCCACCTGTGTCCCAAGGTCTCTTATCACACTTTCAGTGTTAAGTATACTACCGCCTATGTTGTAGTTCATGGGTACAGAGTTTTTACCAAAGGGGATGACAATGCACTTTTTGGCATTGAGCTTGAGGCCATGGCTTTGACACCAGGCATCTGTCTCAGTGAGGCCCTTTTGTAGGATGTCCACATCTTTAGTAGTTTCGATTATGGCTCCTAGTTTGCAGTCATCTGGGAATTTCATTAGCCAAAGACCTTCTGTGTTAGCCTGTACTTCAGGGAAGTAGATACCAAACAAGACAGGACACAGGACTGAACCCTGTGGTACTCCACTTGTCACTGGTCTGAAGTCAGATTTGGAGTCTGCTACTTTCACAGTGTGGGTTCTGTCAGTGAGCCAGTTGGCAACCCATCTTGTGACATAGGGATTTCTACCTAGTTTAGTGAGTTTATCTATAATTCCTGAGTGGGGGATGGTGTTGAAAGCCTTGGCAAGATCTAGATAGGCTGTGTGAACCACCTTACCCTTGTCTACAGCTTTGGTGACTGCTTCAAAAAAGTCTATCAGGTTTAGGAGACATGATTTGCCTTTCACAAACCCGAACTGGTTGTGGTCCAGAGTTCGGAGATTACCAATGTCTTTGTTTATAAGTTCCATGATGATATGTTCCATGGCTTTGCAGACCAGGCTCATCAGGCTAATGGGGCGCTAGTTCCCGGGGTCTGTGGTGGCTCCCCCCTTGTGTAGTGGGATAACCGTCACTGTGCACCATTCAGCAGGCACAAAGCCTGAGGTGAGGCTATGATTGAACATGGTACTTAGGTGTGGTGCCAGTTCGTACTGTAGTTAATGTAGAATGCAGCCTGGGATGTTGTCTGGTCCCATGGATGCTGTGTTCCTGGCTTTGGAGAGTGTTTTTTACCTGTGCAGCCATGATGACAGCAACATTGCATTCTCCTGGTATAGAGATGGGCTCTTTCATGGGTGAGAGGGGGGTAAAGTTAGCACTGATCCTATCTGCCAGGATGTTGGAAATATCAGTTGGGTCTGTATATTTAGTGCCATGTGCTGTAACTCAGAGCAGATCTTAGTGTTGCCATTGAGATTCTTGACATAGCTATAGAATGCTTTGTGGTTGTCTTTAGAATCAGTGGCGATTTTGTTTTTGTAACTAGCTTTGGAGAATTTTATCACGGATCACAGTTTCTTACTGAGGCTGACCAGGGAGCTCCTCCACTCATGGGATTTTACCCTCTTTTGCAACAGTTTCTTCCTTCTGTTGTACAGTTTGTTTATGGCAGGGGACCACCAGATTGGCTTCCTTTTCTTGGAGGATAGCATCTTGGTTCTGTTTGGGATAGCACAATCCATGCACTCATATAAGTGCTTATAAAGTGCAATTGTGTAGGATTCAGTAGTCGTAACTGTATTGTCCATCTGCATGGGTGTCCTGAAGTTCACCACTTCTGTCTTAAGAAGCATGAAGTTGGCTTTGGAGAAATTTTTAACATGGTTTCCTTAATGGGGGTTGGGGGCAGAATGTGGATATGTAGGGTAATTAGCTTATGGAGAGATCGAACCAATGAGGCATTGACTTCAGGTGTGGAACACCGGTCACTCAGGACAAACCAAACCCCGTAACCAACACAAATAACCACAAGGTGAGCTAAATGCTACTCATTGCCAGAAGTCTCAGCCTCCAAATGCACACACTCGAGGCACTTCTCAGTATTTAGAATATTGATATCTGTGCAGTAACAGAAACCTAGTTCAAGGTTCCAGAGAGCACACCAGCACTACCAGGATATTACTCATTCCATACCTTCCAGCATCAGAACCTGGATCATAGCACATAAGGTGGGGATGTATCCATATTCATCAAGGATGCCTACACCTCTCTCTACATCCTCTCTACAGGATATGTACCCATAGAATGTTGCACAGCAACGTTCTTCCCACTCCACAGGGGTGGGGCCACAAAAGACCCTTGGCATTCATGCTCTATGAGCTTGACGAGTCTGATCTACAAGGCAATGGAGCCAATCAGAATGGAAGTCAACAATAAAGACATTGGGAACCTTCACACAGTTGAGCACACCCAGTTTGGCTTCGTCAAATGCAGATCACACCTCCTGAACTGGGTGGATTTCTTTGAGACAGTTACCCAGGCTACAGATGATTGAAATGAGATCCACACAGCCTACCTATACCTCGCTAAGGCCTTTGACACCATTCCCCAGTCAGGTATCATAGATGAACTCACCAACCTGGGCATGAATCCATACATCACAAGATGGATTGCAAACTGGCTCACAGATAGATCCCACAAATTAAAAGTTGCTGGCTACATGTCAGACTCTACACCAGTAACAACTGGTGTCCCCCAGGGTTCAGTCCTGGGGTCCCTCCTGTTTGGTATAGACTTCTCAAAAGTACATGCCAACACAGGAGGGCTATGGTTGACTAAGTTTGCTGGGAACTGTAAAGTGTTTGCCATAATAGATTCCCCGGATGACACAAATATTCTCCAGAAGGGTCTCTATGAGACAGATGTGTGGTGTTAGAATCATGGCCTCAAGCTCAATGTGGAAGAATGCATAGTAATCCCCTTTGGTGAAAACAAAGTACCCACAAACTACCACATAGGTGTTACACCCTAAAAACTGACAAGGTAATAAGGTATCTGGGGACACAAGTAGATAGTCATCTTTCCTTTGACAACCATGTTGCCAAAGTGATTAGGAAATCCTATGTGGCCAATCTAATCAACAAAGGGTTTGCATCAGGATCAAAAGAGGTAGTGGTGGCCCTCTACTCTTAAGTCATCAGACCCATCATTGAGTACAATGCACCATTTTGGAAGTACTCGACTAAGCATATCCAGCAGCTGTAGAGACCACAGAGGTACCTCACCAAGAGGATTACTGGCCTCAAACAGTTGTGTTATGTAACACAGCTGTTAAAACTAAATCTGTTCTCCGTTGCGTACCGCCTACTCAGAGGCACACTCTGCCTAACATACAGAGCTATGTCCAACACACAGCTGTTGAACATGCTCCATCTACGGATAACAAAACTGAGTCACACTACACACTCCAGGGATATGAACCTCATCACAACAATGAATACAACATGCTGGTGGAATAGAGTACCATCCCAGACACTTGCCTTACTGTGGAACAGAGTCCCAATGTACATCAGACAGAGCCCCTCGCTGACACTCTTCAATAGGAACCTTGATGAGTGGATGGGAAACAGACAATTCACGCCAGGCATCACATCAGCAGCCCCACTAGAAAGGGGCTTAGGGTACTAACTATTAGAACTAGGGCTTGGGAGACAACCCAATGGGGTGGTGAAAGCTGCCCAACTTGCCTAGGCTAATATATGCCTTCATGAAGATAGTCTACTACATACCTATGAACCTATGTGACAGGTACATGTCTACAGATAGTAGATGTGTACTTCATTGTACAGTCATGTTGTACAGCAGGCATATGGACCACATACACTGTAATGCTTGCAGATACTGGTGGCTGTTATGTACACTGGGTGAGATGTGGACCTCATGTCTTTTGTGCCATTGGGATGTGTGCTGGGTGGGACAGTCCTGGATGACTCCCTGTCATGGTCACCCTCTTACACACATCTCTGCCCATCCATCTTTGGCTTATTATACTGTGTTCCCCCTACATATATATAGGTACATAGGTAGGTAATAGGATATCTGCCTGAAGGCATATATTAGTATGGCAAGAGTGTGCAGCTATCACCACACATGGGGTTAGTTCCCTAGGCCTCTGTACAGTAGAGCTGATGAAGTGATCCATGGTGTGACAGTTCAGTTTCACATACACTCATCAAGGCTCCTCTGGAAGAGTGTCAGTGAGGAACTCAGCTTAATGTAGGTTGGGAGTCTGTTCCAAAGCCAGGGAAGTCTGTGAGTTAGTAATGTATCCCTCCAACATGTTCTATTTATTGTTGTGATGATGATATCCCCAGAGCATGTGGCACAGTGAGCTTGGGTTTACTTCAGATAGCTCATGTACATCAGTTCTGCATTGGACATGGACCTGTCTGTTGGGCAGAGATCACCTGAGTAGAAAGTATGCAACAGAGTTCAGATTGGGTTAAATTCAGTCTTGTTGCATGGGACAACTGTTTGAGGCCAGTAATCCTCTTGTTGAGGTACATCAGTGGTCTTTCCAGCTGCTGAAGGTGCCTAGTCAGATTCATCACAAGTGTGCCGTGATACTCTCTGATGGGTATGATGACTGATGAGTAGAGGGAACCTCCTTTGACCTCTACATGCAAAGACCTTGGCAATTTGTGGGAACACATAGCATGATTTCATAACCATTTTGTGAATGTGTTTCTGGAAGTAGAGATGACTATCCACATGTGTCCATAGATCCCTTATTATTACCTCCATATTTAGGGTGTTGGCACCTATGTGGTATTTGTATGACTGTAGCTCGAGGCCATAATTTTGACACCACATCTGTCTGACTGAGACCCTTTTTAAGGATGTCTCTGTTGTCCCAAACATCGATTATGACAACCTTTTTGCAGTCATCCACAAACTTTGCTAACCATAGCCCTCATGTGTTTGACTGTATTTCTGAAAAGTATACACCAGACAGGAGGGGTCCCAGGACTGATCCATGGGGGACAGCAGTTATTACCAGCTTGCAGTCCAACATGTAGACCACAATTCTTACCTTGTGGGATCTATCTGTGCTCCAGTTGGCAATCCATCAGATGACATATGTGTTTATGCACAGGTTGTTGATTTTGTGGATACGACATGTATGTGGGATGTTGGAAAAGGCCTTTTCAAGGTCTATGTAGGCCATGTATAGCTCATTTCATTGATGTATGTTCTGGGTAACTGCCTTGAAAACTGTCTAGCAGGTTTAGGAACCATGATCTGCCCCTGACCAAACCAAAATGGGTAGGGTTGGGTGTTTGTAGGCTCCCAATAGCTCTGTTTATGAGTTCCATAATGATGGACTCCATGGCCTTGCAGATCAGGCTTATTAGGCTTATTAGACAATAGTTCCCATGGTCTGTTATGCACCAACACTTGTGGAGTGTGCCAAACGTTGCTGAAACCCATTCAACAGTTTCATATCCTGTACAGAGGGTGAGTCTCAACAGACTGTTCAGGTGCAGGGTCTGTTTGTTTTGGAGTTCACATATGACACAGCCAGGAAACCATGTCATCCCATAGTCGCCATGTTTTTAGGTTGGGATAGAGCTGTTTAACCATTGTATATGTGATTTCTGGGTTTTCACAATCTCCAGGTATGGTAATGGGCCCTTTTGTCAGTGAGAGGGGGTTACTAATCTTCTGCTCAGTGTTGTCTCTTTGTGATCTTTATAGTATGAAACATGAAATATGAGGCCCACTAGAATCACTGTTTAACCACATTGTCCAAATGGGCTTTGTGCCAAATGAATGGAGGACTACAACGATTATCCTGATGCACAAAAGCAGGCCATTCATGGACCAGAGGAATGATTGACTGCTAGGCCTGACTAGCTTGATACAGAAAGCAATGGAGAGAATAAATGTGGATAGCTTAAATCAGAACATAGGTAGCCTTTAAACACTGGACTGAAATCATTTCAGGTTTGTCAAAGGCAGGTCTTCCCTAGTCAACTTGGTGGACTTCTTCAGAAAGGTCACAAAAGCAATGGACAGAGGGAAATAGTGCATACTGCCTACCTCAACCTGACCAAGGCAGTTGACACTATACCCCACTCAGGGGTTGTAGAAAAGCTCACTAAACTAGGTATAACTCCACACACCCCCATCAACCACTGGATAGCCAGTTGGCTTACAGACAGAACCCAAAAAGTCAGGCATAGGCAATCTACCTCTGCAAAAATTCCAGTTAATAGTGAGGTGCCACAGAGATCAGTGCTGGGACTGCTTCTGTTTGACATTTACTTCTCTGAGGTCAAAGCTAACATCACGGCCCTCTGGCAGACCAAGTTCACAGATGATTGCAAATTGGGTGCAGTCATTGAATCCCCTCAAGACACAAATATTCTCCAAAAAGATCTGACACAGACAAATAACTGGTGCGAGAGTCATGATCCAAAACTCAATGCCAAAAATGCACCATAGTATCTTTCAGAAAGATGGTCACCCTAGCAAACTACTACATTGACAATACACCCCTAAGAGTAGACTCTGTAGTCAGGGATTTGGGAACACATGTATACAGTGATATGGTATTTAACCATCATTGTGTTTAGCGTTTGACTATCATGTGTTTGTTGTAGTGAGGAAATCATTTTGTGTTTCATAACTTATAATCAGAGGTATGGCATCTGATCCAAACATGTCATCATTTTGTTGTACTCTGCTCTCATAAGACCAATCAGTGAGTATAAATACCCAATTCGGTATGTACCTGGCCAGATATTTGTATTAAATGGAGCATCTTCAGACATTCCTCATAAAAAGAATACATGTGTGGAAAACAAGTCTGATGCGGACTGCCTCAAAGCCTTGCCCTTATATTCAGTCTCCTACAGGCTGCTGAGAGGTGACTTATCCCTGCTCTACAAAGCATCCTCTGATCAACCCCAAATGAACCATCTGCACATCCATAAAAAAATAACATCAGGAATACCTGATCCAGGGACCTAAACCTTGCCTGCAACATAAAGAGGACATGCTGAAGGGAACAAGCTTCTCTGGAACAAGACTGACATCCAGGTGAAGCAGAGTTCATCCCTGTTCAAGCAAAACTGAGATCAGTGGTTGGGAAATTATAAATATACTCTTGGTCTGGCACCTATATCTCTGTTAGAGAGAAGAAGCTTGTAAATGCTTGGTTCCAATTCCCAAGTATATATACCTCCACAAAACCACTGGAAACCAAAAGCTATCAAATTCTATTGGGAAGTATGGCTGGTCTTAAAAAGACTCCTTGCATGGTGAGCACTCTCATTCTCACAGTCAGGACATCTGTTGGTCTTTTTCACATGCTGTCAGAAGAGATGCAGCTAGATCCCAGTATCCATCAGGTGTCATTTCCCTCATTGGTGACCCTCTGATCACCTAGTTCCAACAATAAAGGTGGGACACCAGTCTCACAGCTGGGCAGCTTCCATCAGTGGAATGATGACCTGGAAGTATTTCACAGAATCCATTGATGCAATGCTATAATGACTCATACTATCTTATTATATAATTCTTTCTTTCCTATGCATGATAGTCATGCACTAATAAATCAAAGGATCACAGGAAGTTACTAGGCTAATAGCCCTAGGGCCCTTACAATCCTAGCCAAGTACAACCCCTGTTCCCAAGAATATCTGGGACTCTTACATAGAAACAAACATTTCTTTACTGCAGCAACCAAAACTACCCTGGCAAAAACATTTTTACTTCCCTCTCTTCTTTATGGTGCCCCTATCTTAACTAACTTACAAAGTTCTAACGTAAGCAAGCTGGAACAGTGCTACAACAAAGTTGCAAAGTTTGACACAAACTCTAAATATCAGACACACCACAGTAAACCACTCCTAGAATTAAATTGTCTTGAACTACCCAACCAACTTGCCTTTATTCAGCTATCCACCTTGCACAACCTTATTTTCAAGCCTACGGCCTGCCCTGCACTAGCCAATCTAGTCACACCTTACACACCAAATCAATCCCTACGATCAGAAGACAAAAATCTCTTAGCTGTCTCAAAACCCACAAGAAAACCTGGTCACTCTCTGTAGTCATACTCCATCTCTGTACATTGGAATTCACTACCTCTAGCTACCAGGTTTATTCCTGGCCTAACCCATTTCAAAGCCTCTTTAAAAATCATCTCAAAAATACATGGCTGCATAATGCCTGTCTAGTTCTTAGGTCTTCCTCTTCTGTCACATTTCAATCCCTCGTAGACTGCAAAATCCTAAAGCTCTTCTAACTCCTTCTCTGCTTCTATAACATATCCTTAAGGTACTGTTCAGGCTTTATTGCTTCTGTTCTTCTTAACTCTCTCTCGCTATATGTCTGCATCACTAACTTTCTGGCTGCTATTTTCCTAAGACTCTAACATTCTATTTTGCATGTACTACAACAGTCAATGTCACACATTGCACTAGCTATGTACTTTTTTTTTGTGACACTATCTACATCATGTATGAAGAGAGTGACTATTATCTGTAATGTTTTAACTGTATAGAATTGTCTAGATGACTAGTAAGAACGAACCAGAAGAGAAAACCAACTATTAAATCCACGAAGTGGCTTGATGCACAAGGAAAAGCACAGTACCAGGAACGATGTTTTAACAGCTTTATTGGTGATCCACTCCACAAGAACAATGCTGTACTAAGTAATGTAACAGAACACAATACACACAAGGTTGAGCGCTTTCATCTGCGAAGCAGATTTCATCAGAACCAAGAAGCTCCCAAAAAGAGTTCTTAAATATCCAATTGGGCGCCAAAATAAGTGAATTGAATGATTGAATTCACTCAAATTATACATCCTTCAGGGTTTATGCCACCAAGCATGCAAAAAATGCATACATAGAATATATAAATGTATAAATGCAATAAAACAAAGGCGAAACTGGTTACTATATAGCTTATTTGAAAGGTGTTGAACTAAAAACTTGTAAAAATATAGCTAATATTACATATAAAAATAAAATTGTATATATCCAGTATTTCTGATGTATAAATATCTCGTATTTATAATGTATAAAGATAAGGTGTAGAAATGTAATGTATAAGTAATGTATACAAGTATGTAAAAATATGTAAAAAAGTATGTAAAAATTTTGTATAAATTGTAGTGTATTAGAATAAGACAATATTGACTATATATAAATATAAATATAAATATAAATATAAATATATATGAATATAAATAAATATAATTGATGATGTTGTATATGAAAGTTGGATAAGAAATGACATATAAAATATATATATAAAAAATGTATATATAAAAATGTATGCACAAGAATAGATGTACTGAAAAGTACTCACAAGGACTATGGTGCCTCAAAAGATGGCATGCAACCACCCAACATAAAATGGTCTGTGCATAGGTCAATAAACATTCAAAGGTGACAAAACAGTGGTGCAATTGATAGGTCAAATAAATATATCAAAGTATCAAAGTAAAAATGTCTCATAGTAAAAATGTACACACAAAAATCTTCCTAATCTACATAGCTGATCACATCTTAAATGAAGAATGAATGCATAATCATAATAACTTTTCTACATATAAAATAATTGTTGTTTGAACAATAATAAATAAAAATAGTTGAAAACTAATGACTAATAAATGAAGTGGTGCATATGTTTAAAATGACTACATTAACTGTCAAAGATAAGGAAGGGTTTTATACTTATGTGGTCATTGAGGCCAGGTTTGGTTGTTGCATCACAAATCATTTGCCATTTACTTTCCAGGAGAGATAAATAACATTTCCAATTTCCCCCTGCAGTTGTTGTATCAATGTGATCTATGATGATAAACAAAAAGGAATGCTCACTACCCCTGTCTATAATATGCCTGCTTAATGCATTGTTGGGGTCCTTCTTTCTTATCCTATATGTATGTTCATAAATGCGGGTCTTAAATCTCCTTTCTGTTTTGCCTATATAAAATGCATCACATCTCTCGCAGGTGGCAACATAAACTAATCTAGATGTATTGCAGTTGCCACCTTTGCTGTGCAGAATATTGTGCGTGATGTTATTTAATTTCACTACCTTGCTAGTATTGATTAATCTGCACTGCTTGCAAGATCCACATTTCGTGGTGTGTCTTAGCATTTTGGCCTCCCTATGTTTCACCTGTGTCTTTTCCAACAACCTTTTGATGTTGAAAGAAGTTTTATACACAAACTTGGGGGCATTCCCCACGACACTAATAGAGTCGTCTGATATTCTAAAAAGGTTCCAGTGTTTTAAGAGTATCTCCTTAAGGGTGTTGACATATGGACTATAAGTAAGGACACAATAACATCCTTCTTGAACTCTCTTCTTTTCTTGTGAAATGAAGGGTTTACCTAATAAGGGTGGGTATTTGTTCCCCCATTCCTTCATAATATAGGTTCGTATTGGTTTTATTAAATTGTTAGGATAACCCCTATTGGAAAACATTTCAGATATCATATTGAGTTCTCTCTCCATAACCTCCCCGGTCGTGCTCATGCGTGCAGCTCGAATGCACTGACCTTTAAAGATATTTTTAAATATATGTGGAGGGTGACAACTGTTGTAATACAAGTAGTCATTCGAAAATGTTTTTTTCCTAAAAATTTGAGATTGAAATCCACTCTCCGTGGTGGATATATATGTATCCAAATATGCTATACCCTGAGACTCCACGTTATAAGTGAATTTTAAAAATTGAGTTGTATTATTTAAATAATCAATAAATTCTGGTATCAAACTGGCTGGTCCTTTCCATAAGACAAATAGGTCGTCCAAATATCTACTGTAGTATGAAACATACTTGTAATAAATGCTTGGGAATACATGCAAAGATTCCCATTCAAGCATTACTACATTGGCGAAGATCGGGGCACATGAGGCCCCCATAGCAACTCCTCTACTTTGTCTGAATAATTCCCCTTGGAATTTCAGATAATTGTGTTCCAGGACCAACCTCATCATGTCGACCAACAAATTGATTTTCTCATAACTCAACCCTGAAAATCTCTTTAGACCATCAAAAAAGAGATCAAGGCCTTTCTCCTTCGGGATACAGGAGAAAAGGTCGATGACATCGATAGTTATAAAAGTTTGGCCTTGGTGCCAAATCAGGGGAGTGAGCCTACTCAGAAAACTCCAGGAATCCTTGATGAGATGATCAGCATTGTGATATACTTGCTTGGTCCAAGAATCAATGGTCACTCCAATGTTATATGTTTTGGACTTGGAACCGGAAATGATGGGTCTGAAGGGGGGTCGGTTTACATTCTTGTGTATCTTCGGAATCCCTATGATTGTAGCCATCTTGGGAAATTCATTTCTCATGAACTCATAAGTATCATTCGTGATCCTATTGTCTAGTAGAAAGGCTTCGATGGCTAGGTCGATATGTTGGTAGCCTATATTAACCTGATTGAGGGACACTTCTTCATAGTTTCCGGATTCATGTAGAATGTTCAAAATTTCCTGATGGTAGTCAACAGTGTTAAACAACACGATCCCTCCACCTTTATCCGGTTTCATGATCCTTAGGTCTTTATTGCCTATAACGGTATTCAAGCACTCTCTTTCTGCCACTGTAAGATTGTCCAGTGAATAATCAGATGATTGAGGTTCGTGCTTCCTGATGTTTTTCGAATGCCAATATATATCACTTGCTACCATCTTTTCATATTGAGCAACCATAGGATTGTATCCTGGAACATAAGTACTCTTTCTTTTGAGTCTGGACTGGTGACCTTCTTCATGCTGTACTGTAGTATCTTCATGGTTGTTGTCCTTGAAGTGAAAGGCCAGGTTCATTCTCCTTGTGAGAAGTTTAATCTCCTTTATAGTGTCAAAAATGTTGAACTTGGAAATGGGGATAAATTTTATGCCCTTGCAGAATAAGGAACAAAATTTTTCTGTAATAACAAAATCAGTATAATTGTAAACCTGCAGGCCTTTATAAGTGTGAGTGGCGACAGGTTGGCCTTGAGGGATGATGGGACAGGCGGAGTTGTTATGGGAATCAAGTAGATCATTGGAATGTAGTGGTGGAACACTGGAATCTAAACTACCTAGCCCCACGTGGGAACCAGAATTTAGTATCTTGTCCTGTACTTTTTGGGAGCAGGGTGAAATCGTCCCCCCTGAAAATTTTGTTCACCCTCTAACCTCCATGTATCATTTCTTTCCCTTCTGTATGTCTCCTGTCCTGTGTTGGATCTACTCACATAGCTCTTATAATGAGGCCACACATACGCCCTCTGCTGTTTGTAAGCCGTAATATCTCTTTCAATTTTGCCTTTCTTTCTATTTACTATGGTGTTCGCTTTATATTCCACAGCACTAAATTGTTTGTGATATAAATCACACCATGAATTGAAATGTTCATCATGCAAAATATCTTCATTAAGCTTATCAATTTCATTTGTAAGGTGTACCAATTTTTCTTCATTACATGCTATTAACTTTTCTATATATAATGTACCAAACTGATCAAACAGTTTATTAAAATCTTGCACCACATTGTCGGTATATTCCAACCCTAGCGGTAGTTTGAAAAATCTTAACCCCTTTGGAATAATACCCAACTCTATGCACTGTATTAAGTAAGAGTTATCAATTTTAATACTTTTGGCTTGTAAAAGCCTCTTCCCTAAAGCATATATTTTTTGCTTAACACTACCCTCATCAACTCTAGTCGGGGTTTTATTACAATCAACACAATTGTCATTCTTTGTAAATAAAACATCTTCATGAATAAAATTATTAACATTATAATGTTTAAAACCTTTATCGTTCACAACATGACCACTTTTCTTTTTTTGAACATATTGTGAATTTCTAGGGGTCGACCCTGTTTTCCTATAATTATTGTAAGAAACAGTACCTTTGTGTGACCCAACACGCTGGGCCACAGAGGAATATGTTTTCAACACTTCTTTTCTTTTAGGTTTAGCTCCCAGTCTTTGCGACTCGTCATCTAGGTGGAACAGGCTAAAATCGAAAGTGCATTCAGCATCCAGAGAAATATTTAAATGATTGTCCTCCACGCTAGTATCTCTCAGATTGAGTCTAGTTGCCCGCTTGTTAGCTTCTCCTTCCCCTTCCGTGACCGAACCTCTAGTGTGGTGGGGTTGGGCATTTGGAATATCAATGGAACTGTTAAAATGGCCATCAGAATGCACGCTGCCATTTCGCCTCACTCGATCCTTCATCTCGGTGCTTTCGTCACTCCTAGTACCGATAGGTACATCTTTACCTCCAATACAGGCTTTTTGAAGAGTGTCCTTATCCAAATTGGTAAGGAACGAAAATTTGCTGACCATAGCCAACAGTTTGCTTACGTCGGCCTGTAAAGACGTCACCTCCGCCCTTAAAGAGACAAGCTCTTCGTTACCAGTAGGAACCGGCAATCCCTCGAACACTTCAGCCATCGCAAAATGCAACCAAGAACGAACCAGAAGAGAAAACCAACTATTAAATCCACGAAGTGGCTTGATGCACAAGGAAAAGCACAGTACCAGGAACGATTTTATACAAAATTTTTACATACTTGTATACATTACTTATACATTACATTTCTACACCTTATCTTTATACATTATAAATACGAGATATTTATACATCAGAAATACTGGATATATACAATTTTATTTTTATATGTAATATTAGCTATATTTTTACAAGTTTTTAGTTCAACACCTTTCAAATAAGCTATATAGTAACCAGTTTCGCCTTTGTTTTATTGCATTTATACATTTATATATTCTATGTATGCATTTTTTGCATGCTTGGTGGCATAAACCCTGAAGGATGTATAATTTGAGTGAATTCAATCATTCAATTCACTTATTTTGGCGCCCAATTGGATATTTAAGAACTCTTTTTGGGAGCTTCTTGGTTCTGATGAAATCTGCTTCGCAGATGAAAGCGCTCAACCTTGTGTGTATTGTGTTCTGTTACATTACTTAGTACAGCATTGTTCTTGTGGAGTGGATCACCAATAAAGCTGTTAAAACATCGTTCCTGGTACTGTGCTTTTCCTTGTGCATCAAGCCACTTTGTGGATTTAATAGTTAGATGACTAGTAATATATTACAACATCTTGTAGCAGTTTGTTCTTTCAACTTATTTTTTGTATAGTATTTCTAATGTAATCTTTATTGTATTGGATTATACTGTATTTGTATTGTACGGTATGTGGAACTTTTCTTCCCGGGCCTCTGCTGAAAACGGGTTCTGTAGACCCAGTCAGACCACCCCGGTAAACAAATGTCAAATAAATAAATAAATATCAACGTATTAAGCGGAGCTAATTCAACAACTACTGCCCCTGTCCAAGAGGGACACACGTGAAACTCCCAGGTGGATTTGTGGTTCCCATCCAATCATCCATATTATGCTTAAACAGGGTCACCTGAAACGGAAGTCTGTTCCAGAGAACAGGTAACCTCTGTGAGATAGGTTTGAAACTCACATGTAATATAGGTACTATAAATATTACAAAACTACCAGACAAACCTAGAAATCTGCAAGGTGTGAAAGTCTGGGAGCTCCTAAACTTCTCCAAACCCCTTAAAGTATAGACGTTTTCAAGATTTTCATTATTTCATAACCTCACTTCCTTGGGTTCATCCACAACATTCTGAGTGAATTCATTTGATTATATGTATTGGTTGTTTTGAACTCTGTCACAAAACTGCAGCTGTAGTCATTTGACTGTTACAATACTGTTAAGTATAGATTAATAGAGTATCTGCTTGAATATCAGCTGTCAAAGAGTCTGCACCAGCATGGTCTAGGGTGTGGCTGAAAAGGGTCCTTGTACCAGCTCATACTGACTTGGCTAACAAAGTAAATAAAAATTGTATTTATTTGGTGCATAATTATTTCATTTAAAAATGTGTATTAAAAAGCTATTACTTTCTTGCATTTTTATTGGTCTGACATCATGCTAAGACTACAAAGTGCTAACAAGCTTTATCCACTATTTATATCCTAGATGCAGGGTTTCATTCCATCTGTATTCACTTACATACTATGAGACTCAGAAGGAATGACTTAAATAATCTAGTGCTTTCAAGCTACCACTGAAAAGTGGCACTTGTACCTAGTGGCCTTATTAAGTTACTGAATACATCAAACAAATTAATAAAAAAGATAAATGTGTCTTAAAGGCAGATGCTACAGAAACTGATTTGTCAGCTCATTTTTAACTTATGAAAAGGGCCAGCGATATTTGTATTCATGGAAATCTTCAGCAGCCTAAAGCAAATGATGTATGTCATTGCAGACTGGGGATTTCCATGCCAGTTTAGAAGCACATCAAAAAGATGATGATTACCATCACATGTAATACAGTCATGAATCTGGAAGGATGATGCAACTGTTTATCAACAGCCTGCATCCCTGGTCTATCTGCCAAGGATACCATGACAATGTTTATCCCTAAATGCCTTCTCCCCGCTCTGGTGCTCTGTCTCTTACTCCAGACGTTAATGCTGATCATTAATTTCTCACCATGTTTGACACCGTGTTCTTGGTAGTACTGTGAGGCCACCCCACTGTGTCACTATTCCTGAACTCCATCCAAGCGTAAAACAAAAAGTGACCTGGTGGTACCTTGTGCATTGGAGCAACCCAGTGCTCACCCCAGTGTACATCTCACTGTAACTAAGAAATATCACCACTAATTTAGATGTTCATGTTCTGTCCTTTGCATATACAGCTTCCATGTCCACATCTCATAAATTCCTACCCTCATAATGTGTCACAAACGCAGCACTGAGTGGAACTGTTTCTATTATATCTGCACAATTACCTTGTTGGTCTTCTTATGTGCATTAAGAAGACTTTGAGGCTTGGGTGTTCATTTAAGTAGTTTATTGTATACAAATACATCAGGATGGATGGCAGGAACCTTAAACTTAAATAGACTATCTAACTAATTGACTGACTACATACTTGCATGCTCTCGTTCTGGCTGCTCACCCAAAATGGCACGCTTGCTTGCACTTGGTCAGTACTTTTATGCATGTGCTGACTCACTGGAAAGCTTCTTAATGGTATATCACACACAATGATCTACATACTCCCTCTTTACTGAGCTGCCTTATATAAATAATGGCATTTCAATAGGCATGCAATTATACAGACACTAATAAAGAAAAACAACAGTCATGGCCAGGTTGCCGTCTATCTGGACGTAGGTTTCGAGATGCAACCTGATCTTGTGACATAATAGTTAGGACTGAGTTTAGCAACAGGGACAGTCACTGGAGAATGTTCTGCTTGAGAAGTCTCAGTGGATTTTCTCAGGAATGGGGATTGCTGACAGGATGTTCTTTGGAAAAGGAACATTGGACAAGTCACTCTGAGAACTACAGTCTATGTCACAGGCAAGATGCTGTAACACTGATTCAGATACTGGTAATAAATGCTTCCAATTTCATCTGAATTCCATTCCTTGTAATTCTACAATGTACGATCTTGGCTCTTGACACAAACTTTTCACAAATCCGATGCGATCAAAACCTTTTCACGTCTGCACCCTCACTATCTCCCCTTTTTGTAAAGAACGGAGTGGTTTGCTGGTTTTATCATAGTAAGACTTCTGGGACAAATGCTTTTTTCAACAGTTGGGCTTTAACAGCTTTGTTGCTCTTAGCACATGGAACCAATAAATTACTGCTGATTGGCAGTGTGCTTCTTTTTTGTCTTGACATAAGTCGCTGGGCAGGTGAACCAAGATGTTCATCAAGAAGAATGTTTATGAGATTTAATAAGTTGAGAAAAACATCAGTATTATCACATCTGGATTTCTCTAACAGCTGTTTTGCACTTTGAACTGCATGTTCAAACAAGCCATTTGACTGAGTATGTTCAGGACTACTCGTAATATGAACAAAGTCCCATTCTTCTGCAAATTTCTTGAACTGCTGACTTGTAAACTGTGTACCATTGTCAGAAATGATTCTGCAGACTACCATGGTCAGAAAAATGTCTCTTCAACTTAGTAATGACAGTACTGGAAGTTAGGTTGGGAAGCAGGTCAATCTTGAACCAACGTGAATAAGAGTCTACTAACATCAATTAATTTTGACCATTCCACTCAAAGACATCTGTGGCTACTGTCGACCAAGGTAGTTTAGGAATCTGGCTTAACTGAAGTGGTTCTTTTTGTTGATGTGGCTTTGTACTATTACATACTGAACAAGATGAAAGCACTTTCTCAATATTTCTTGACAAAGAAGGCCAAAATACTAGACCTCTCACTCTTCTTTTGGTAGAATCAGTTTCTGGGTGGCCATGATGCAAAATTTGGATGTATTCTTGTTTCAAGGACTTTGGAACAATCACTTTAAGACCTTTCATGATGATACCATTGTCTGTCAAACTCTCATCTCTGTATGGTAAATATGATTGCACTTCTACTGGTAAACAAGATTGCTTTGAAGGCCATCCTCGACTGATAAAGAGGTTTAGCTTCTGGAGAATTGGATCTGAAGCTGTGTGAGTTCTGAGCTCATCAAGGTGTGTGGAAGAAAACTTTCTCACTTCCATGACCTCAAAATCAAGTTGCTCATTGTCATGCTGTTCTGTGTTTTTTTCTGGATGATCTATGTAAGGTATCAGCAAGATAAAGATGTTTGCCTTTTGTGTAAACAAGACTGAAATTGTACTTTTGTAATCTCAGCATCATATGTTGCAGTCTAGCTGGAGCTGTATGCATAGGCTTTCTCAAAATAGTAACAAGAGGTTGGTGGTCAGTTTCAATCTGGATAGGCCAACCATAAATATAATCATGGAACTTTGAACGTGCAAACACAATTGCCAAAAGCTCTTTCTCAATCTGGGCATATTGCATCTCAGTTTGGGTAAGCGATCTCTATGCATAGACTACTGGTCTATCCTCTTGAAGAATGACTGCACCTAGACCAAACTTAGAAGCATCACAGTTAAGAGTAACTGGTTTGCGAACAACATCATAGTAGCTGACAGTTGGTAGGTTAGCAATTTTCTGCTTCAGGACATCAAATACTCTTTGGTGCTTTTCTGACCATAACCAAGTTACATCTTTGCCTGTCAGTTCTCGTAATGGTGCTGAAAGTTGGCTTAAATCTTGAATGAACTTGCCTAGATAGTTGACCTTGCCAAGAAAATTTTGTAGGGCTTGGACCTTGTCTGGAGCCGGCATCCTGAGAATTGCTGTTTGTTTTGAAGGATCTGGTCGTAAGCCTGAGCTTGTAAACAAGTGATCAACATAAGTAACTTCTTGTAGCCTGAACGTGCACTTCTGAGGATTCAGCTTAAGATTCACTTCACATGCTCTTTCCAAAACTTTCTTGAGGTTTCTGTCATGTTCAATTTCACCATTGCCTCCTACTAAAATATCATCTACTATAATAGCTCACAGATAGCCTGAAAAAATTTGTCTATTGCACACTGAAAGACTTCACTGGCAGAATTTATTCAAAATGGCAATCTCAGAAATCTATATCTTTCAAATGGCGTACCGAATGTGGTTAATAATAAAGATTTTTGGTCAAGTAAAATTTGTCAAAATGATCTCTTTGCATCTAAGACAGAAAAAACAGTGGCATTTGGCATAAGGGCTGTAACCTCTTTGACTGTGCGCATTGGATGATGAGGCCCTTTTAATGCATTGTTCAGATTTCTTGGATCAATACATATTCTGATATCATCTGAGTTTTTTGTATGAGGTACCACCATGGAGGATACCCATTCAGTTGTTTTTTCTACTGGACAAATTACTCCTAGCTGTACCATTCTGTCTATCTCTGCTTTGACTCTGTTCTGCATAGCTACTGAAACTTTCCGTGCTGGTCTAATAACAAGGCTGACCTCCTCTGGGACTAACTTCATGGAGTACACAACTGGTAGTTTCCCTAGTTTGTCTGCAAAAATATCAGCTTACTCAGAAAAAATAGTTTGGGTGAAATTTGAGCTGTTGTCATACATGCTTACATGGCAAACTTCTTTATTAAGGGAAGCAGCCCCATTTTCAAACTGTCTCTGAGGCCTAATAATGGCTGCACATGTCTCTTGGCTATGAAAAAACTGCAAGTCATAGCTGTTCCCAGCAGAATAACATAGAAGCACTTCTGAGCCATTGGTTTGAATCTGTTCACCACCATAAGCAACAAGCTTCACAGACTTTGTCAGATCAAGTTGTCCTGCAGCTTTTACTCTAGCAAATGTTTCTGCTGACATAACATTGCACTTTGAGCCAGTATCTACTTTGAACTCTATGGGAGTCCCATTAATCCAAACAGTACAAAAGATTTCATTCTTTCCCCACAAATCTGCTGCATTAACTGTTTCACCAAGCACAGACACACCATCAACATAAAAAGTAGGGTTGCAGCTTTCTAATTGATCGACTTGCCTCTTGGAATGCCCTCTTTTAATAAAAGAATTTGCCTTATTTGATTTGCAAAACCTTTTGAAATGATTCTACTTATTGCAAGAATGACACTGCTGACCAAAAGCTAAGCACTTTTCTCATTTGGGTTTGTGATTTCCACCACAGTTACGACAGCTGACTATGAAGCTAGGTGGAGGCAAATGTTTTGACTTTGCTGACTCTCCGTTATGCTTCACTGAGCATGCTCTGGAATTTTCTGAAATGACTTGAGGGTTTCCCAGGGACTGTTACAGGATGTGAAATGTTCTTTGAAATGGCTGCACTTTGCAAAATAACTGTACTGTAATACTTCACACACTTGCAAACACTTTGCACACTTTGGATACTTTGAACAGCTTTAGTTAATATGACAAAGTAGTACAAAGCAGAAAAATAAGGTCATGTTCCCTTTTTTGTACATTTTAAGCAATTTGAATATTGCTTCAAATATTTTTGTAATTATTTTGAATGTTTTTGTCGATATATCGCAGTTTTGGGCATTTCGTTTAATAAGAAAGTCATTTTGAGCATTCTGAGTGCTTCGGGTTTTATATTTGTAATGAAAGAAATCATTTAAGCAAGTTTTAGTACCTGGAATTTCTTTATGACCTGTTTTGTGAATTGTTTGAGTAGTAGGGATGATCCACTCCTATACAGACCTCTCAACCAATCAGGGACAAATTTGAACAGAATCAGGGAAAAGTCAAGAAAAAATCAGGGACAATCAGGGACACTTTTAAAATATTAGTGCTATTAAGTTGAAACATTGAGAGAATCAGAGCATAAGAATTAATACACATTTTCTGAAGTAAAAGAAGTGTATAACTCTTAATTATTGTCATTATCCATTAAGTGTAATTCACCACCTTTCTGCCCAAAGTCAGTAGTTTTAGGAGGGATTCAGAGGGACAGAGCAAAAATTTGAGTCAAAATCAGGGACTTCTCTGAAAATTAGGGACAGTTGAGAGATATGCTCCTATATATTCCTTCAACTTTAACTGGTTGTCTCATGTCAGTAACTATGGATCCCATTCTGACACCATGTCGTTCTTCTTATGTGCATTAAGAAGACACTGAGGCTTAAGTGTTCATTTAAGTAGTTTATTGTATACAAATACATCAGGATGGATGGCAGGAACATTAAACTTAAATGAACTATCTAACTGACTGACTGACTACATACTTACATTCTCTCACTCTTGCTGCTCACTCAAAATGGCACCCTTGCTTGCACGTGCTCAGTACTTATATGCATCTGCTGACTCACTGGAAAGCTTCTTAAAGGTATATCGCACACACTAATCTACAGACCTGTTTACTAAATGATGATAGCCAAGCCCTTTCCTGATCAGTGTTCATTTTATGGCTGGATGTGGCAATGTATGAATACCTGTTAATTAACACATTATATCCAAAATGTGAGATTAGGGATTGAAGTCTTGCTGTGCTGGATCCAGTGCATTAGTTGTCATTTTGTGAAGTGCAAACTCCAGTATAGTGTTTATGGGCTTGCTGTGTACTGGTCTTCATTTAGTTGTATTAGACCACCCACACAGGTGTACTAAGTTGCTTGAGTATACAACACATCTATGCCTTTGTTTACAAACACAATAGACCACAGAGCTTTTTGTTGTAAATCATTATTAGGCCACCGACACAACATCAGCAGCTCCTTACGCAGAGCATCCATCCAGTTGTTTGAATACTTCCTCTAGAAAAAAATGCTTTCTGCAACACTTTTATGTTTCAAAAATGCTTTTGTCAGCATTTTTTATGGCAGCATCTTTTAGGTAGTGTCGTGTATAATATGACAGCTTATTTCTTTTATTAGCTTTTCTACTGCCTCCTCTGATACTTTGGAGGTTACTCTACAAATCCAACTCCATTAAGTGTTTTTCCATTATGTTTCTCTAAGATTGCCACCAACTCATTTTTTTTCTAATTCTGAGCAACCTAATTTCACATCATAGAAAATTTCTCTTTTATATGAAAACGTCACCTCAGTCTGATTTACTTGCATCTTACTTCATGTATATTATTACATGAAAAGAAAACTACTGTATTTAAGTAATACTTTAGTAAACGGTAAGCATATCTGAATGGATAGATTTTAGGCTGCATCTCTGTTCAGGTTTTCTAAGTAAGTAAAAACCATAAACTGATATGTTATTCATTTTATGGTATGTAATTATCTTTGACGTGTTTCTTTTTCTCTTTTTTTGCACCATTTATAGATCTACTATGAGATTTCAAAACTTAACGTCTATATATCTGTATCTATATCTATATTCATCTATCTATCTATATAGATAAATATGAATTAATGGTAATATTTGATCTGGCATTATATCAATGTGATTAATGTCTACTGAGTTTTTGTTAATGTTGAGTTGCAAAATGTTCATTTTGTAGCTGGATGTGGCAATGTACGAATACCTGTTACTTAACACATTATATCTAAAAGTTACTCCTCAGAAGATGCATTTATACAGTGTTTTGCAAGGAGAGGCAAGTCCCCCCTTCAATCACCACACCCCCTATGTATACTAACTCCAAGACTGTATAATCCCTGGGGAAGGGGTATATTCCCCTCCCCTAGAATTGTGCATTATCACCCAATTGTTGATCAACAGCACTATCATCCAATGTGGGTTGACAATATTGGGATCAATATTATCCCTTGTTGACCAATCTCATGTAAACCACACACACACACACACACACATATATATATATATATATATATGTGTGTGTGTGTGTGTGTGTGTGTGTGTGTGTGTGTGTGTGTGTGTGTGTGTGTGTGTGTGTGTGTGTGTGTGTGTGTGTGTGTGCATGTGTGTGTGCGTGTGTGTGCGTGTGTGTGTGTGTGTGTGTGTGTGTGTGTGTGTGTGTGTGTGTGTGTGTGAGTGTGTGTGTGTGTGTGTGTGTGTGTGTGTGTGTGTGTGTGTGTGTGTGTGTGTGTGTGTGTGTGTGTGTGAGTGTGTGTGTGTGTGCGTGTGTGTGTGTGTGTGTGTGTGCGTGTGTGCGTGTGTGTGTGAGTGTGTGTGTGTGTGTGTGTGTGTGTGTGTGTGTGTGTGTGTGTGTGTGTGTGTGCGTGTGTATTTATTCATTTATTCTCTGCTAACGCATTTTACTCGATTCAGGGCAGTTGGAATCAATCACAGCAAGCAAAGGATACAAGGCAGAGAATCAAAACTGGACAGGATGGTCTCTTCCAGGATGTGCACATATACTTACTCATATACTGCACACACATATATATGGGGAATTTAGAGAGATGGCAATTCATCTAGAGGGATGTGAAAGGAAACTGGAACAAATGATACGAAACCTCGTAGAGACAGAGAGAGGATGTGCAGCCTCCATACAGAATCCAGACCAGACATCGAGAGCTGTTACATATACATATACATATACATATACATATACATATACATATACATATACATATGGGTCTACCTCTTATTATTGAAAACCCACTTCACAGAACTGCAAAAGATGAGACAACTTTGTCAAAAACTGATTTTTTTCAAACATTTGCATCACAAAAGTTTTACTCTGGGAAAGGAGACACTTGGCTAGTATCGGAAAATGTACCCTTTTCTCCACTATAGTCCGATCTCGGAGTTAGTATATTTAGTTGGATGGGTTTGATATGCTCCGGTGTATTTATTTTTATCCAGTGGCCTTTCCCAGAGTAAAACTTCAGTGATGTGAATGTTCAAAAAAATCAGTTTTTGGCAAAGTTGTTTCATCTTTTGAAGTTTGATGAACTGGGTTTTCAATTATAACAGGTAGACCCATACCTGCATGCAGATGGGTCTACCTTGATTTATTGAAATTACACTTACCCAAACCTGTAGTCACCAAGACAACTTCAATGAAACATTTAAAAAGCAAAACCAGGAAGCACCGAAAATTTTCACTGGGAAATAAACCACTTGTCCACCAAGGCAAAATAATAAAATGGACAGAAAGTAAACTCACCAAACTGGGGGTCTGCACCCTCCACATCCCCCTAACAAAATATACCAACTCCAAGGTCGCACTACACTTGGGAAAGGGGCAATGTTCACCCTGGTGGCCAAGTGGTTAATTTTCCATTGAAAATTTTCGATGCTTCGTGGTTTCGTTTTTTAAAGGTTTTGTTGAAGTCATTTCAGTGAATACGGATTTGGTAAGTGTAATTTCGATAAATCAAAGCAGACTCATGCAGACATATATAGAATTTGTGTGAGATCAGATGTATAATACATTACATCACCTGTGCTATAAATTTTGGAAATTAGTTTAAGGTGGCTGACTATGCCATTCCTACTGGACCAAGTTCCTTCATTTTAATGTGCAAGATATATTTCCATGTATAAAAAAATCCAATATATTTCATTTAGACAGTTTTTTCTTTATTTTTAGTTAGACTGCACTTTTTACATTGACATAAATGAGCTTCATTAATTGCCTTAGCTGCAATGGATAGGGCTACAGGTAGTTGTGTAAGTTTTTAAGAAGAGTCCGTTTCATATTTGACTTCATACTTTAGTTCTGAGGTAATTTTTAATCTTTTTTTGGCAATATGAGTTTGTTTATTTATTTATTTTTGTAGTTTAGCAGTGTACAGAGGTCTGTATTAGGATTTATCAGTTTCATAGTTTATGCTTTTATTTCATTTATTCAAATTAGGTTAGACAGCATCAGGTCCGCTTTGTCATTCATGCAGTTTTCTGATTGGCTAATTGTGATTAGTGTTTCATTTTTAAATTTCACTCTTACTAACATTTTATTTCTAGGGAAATTTGTTTAGGTAGGCAGTGTTTTTGTGGGAGTTCCATGTATGCACTTTGTGTGCGAAGTTACATTCATTAAACTGAAGCGAGTCAGAAGTGCATTCTATGTTTTAAGCCACATTCTTTATCTGAGGTCCACCTTTAGGATAAATACTTGTTAACACATACCAGGAAGTGTGATGAATGATGTATTTTATAATTTAGCCTTTGGATGTAGATTTTAGGATAAGTACTTTCTGCGGGGATAAGATGTACTTTGTAAAGTGTTTTAAGTTTTGCAGAAATAGCACTAGGGACAATGGGCATCTGTGCCTAATGTCTTTATGTAGTGAAAAAGGAGAGAAAAGTGTCCATGTCATTAAGCAACATGGAATTAAAGGAATTAATCTAAAGTTTTTAAAGTCATGATTGTCTAGAGTGGAATGTTAAACACTCTCAGTGCTCTGTGGAGACTTCCATTACAGAAGGCATCAAAGGATTTTACAAATTCCACAGATGCAGCCTCTGCAGATTTAGTCATACCTTGAGATACCTGGATAAGTATAATGAGGCCTCCTTGGATGATTTGCACTTGGCCATCCCTTATCAAAATCAGACTGGTGTTGTCCTGTGAGTTGCAATAGATAACAAATGGAGCCTGGATGCTTACATTTTTGTGTAGCGTTAAATAAAAAGGTAGAGCAATAGTTGCTAACTACAGATTTTGGGGCAACAGTTATCAAGGGAGGATTTCAGTTGGGGGGGGGGGACGACTTTAACTTCCCTACTATAAACTAGGAATCTTATATAACCCCAAACATGCAGGCCTACAGATTCCTGGACTTTGTAAACACAAGCATCCTGGACAAAAACATCCATATGCACACTAGGGATGCTAACATCCTTGATCTGGTTCTCGCAAACATGGGAGAATGTTGCACAAACCCCTAGTGTAATGTCCTCAATTGGCAGGTCAGATCATAAAGCTGTCTCCTTTTGAAATAAACATACAACCTAGGATGCTAGCTACTTAGGAATTATTCTAAGGCAAACTTCCTACTATTATGTGATGACCTGGCAAAATGTCAAGCTCCCCCAAACCCTGAGAACACCAGCACTTATGCAGAATTGTTCCCCCAAATCATGTTAAGGGAAGAAGAGAGACAACAGTACCTATTTGGAATAAGCACAAGTCAAACACAAAAAACAGCCATTCTGGTGGAATCTCAACATCATAGTTTATATAACAAAAGGAAGAAAATCATGGCAAAAATTAGGAAGCGTAACATCCAGCAAGGTAAAAACGTTCTCATCAATCTAAACAATGAACTTAAGGTGCTAATCAAATCTACCAAGGCCAAATTTGAAGTAAAAATAGCTTTGCAGGCCAAGGACAATCACAAGGCATTCTTGAGCTATGTCCATGACCACAAAGTCAATAGACAACAATAAGCTGAACTAATTGTTAATGCAGCCACCTATACTGAGCAAGACTTAAAAATGGGGTCCATTCCCGTCATGGTATTAGAAACCCAAAACAGTTGGAGAAATTAAAAAAAAGCAGCAAGATATAGCAAATCTACTGACTGACAAATTTAACTCATATTTTACCCTCCACCTCCTCCCCCTGACACCTCTCAAGAAATACCCATGACCATAACTTCTCCAACTATCATGAGGGTACAGGTCCTCAATGCACTTTCCAAGGCCAAAATCATTGCATTAGTGGTCCCAATAATATTTCAGGATGCTTCTTCAATAACATGAAAACAACCTATCAGGACCACTAGAATCACTATTTAATCACAGCCTTTAGACAGGTTTCATGCCAAGTAAATAGAGGACTGCAACTGTCATCCCTCTGCACAAGGGCAGACCATCTATAGACCCAAGTAACTACAGATCAATATATCTGACTAGTCTTATATGCAAAGCCCTGGAAAGAATTATAACTGAGATGATAAATAATGACATAGGAAATCTTCAGACACTGAAACCAATCCGGTTTGTTTTTGCCAAGAGAGAGTCATGACTGCTTAACCTGGTGGACGTCTTTGAGAAGATCACCAAAGCAATGGACAAGGGAAAAATGGTGCATACTGGCTACCTTGACCTGGCCAAAGCATTTGACAAAATACCCCACTTGGGTATTGTAGGGAAGGTAAATTAGAAATAAACCCCTATGTCATCAACTGCAAAGCCATCTTGCTCACAGATGTGACCCAGAAAGTTAGGATAGGGGGTTCTACCTCCACAAAGAGCCAGTTACTAGTAGAGTCCTTCAA
Organism: Protopterus annectens; assembly: GCF_019279795.1. Classification (NCBI taxonomy): domain Eukaryota; kingdom Metazoa; phylum Chordata; order Ceratodontiformes; family Protopteridae; genus Protopterus; species Protopterus annectens. The sequence continues at coordinate 1,039,863,709 of NC_056737.1, forward strand.
GGCACTGTGCTGGGGGTTGCTCCTTTTTGTCAGTTACTTCTCTGATGTCAAGGCCAATTTCAAGGGCTCTTTATGATTGCAAACTAGGCACAGATGCAGAATCCCCCAGTGATATCAAAACCCTCCGAGAAGGCCTAACACAGACTAATAACTGGTGCCAGAGCCATGGCCTAAAACTCAATGCCAATAAATGCATAATAGTATCTTTGGGAAGATGGCTACCCCTGGAAACTACCACATTGATAATACATCCCTAAGAGTAGATCAGTCAGGGATTTGGAAACACATATAGATAGTAACCTGACCTTTGACCATCATGCGTCTACCGTAGCAAAGAAATCATTCTATATTGCATAACTTAACAAACAGAAGTATGTCATCTAGGTCCAAGGATGTCATTACTCTACTGTACTCTACCCTTATTAGACCAGTCACTGAGTACAACATCCCCTTTTGAATGTATCTGACCACACAAATGCAACAGATGGAGCATCCGCAGATTTTCCTCACAAAAAGAATACATGGCCTAAACAACATGTCCTATGAGGACTGCCTTAAAACACTATCCCTGAACTCAGCATCCTACAGACTGATGAAAAGTGATCTATGCTTGGCTTATAAAGTAACCTTGTTCTGGTGGATCTGTTGCACATGCAAAAAAAATAAATAAATAACATCAGACTTACCCAATCTGAGACCTAAACCTAATCTGCAACATAAATAGGACAAAAAAAACTAAACAGGACAAGAAACCAACATTTTCAAACCACACTGAAATTGTACATGTAACTTAGTGAATGCAGAGCAACTACTTTGCACATTGATTAGCACAGAACAGCTTGTTTGTAAATTGGGGAGTATTGCCCCTTAACATTAGTATCATATATCTTAGTCTAGTTTCTAGCCCCAGAAGCTCCCTTAGTCAGCCCACCATTAGCCCTTCATGCACCATACCATTGTAGCTCACCCAATAAAGGATCTGACATAACAGATATGTACTTTCCAATTTCTCCGCAGCCATTTTGGTGGATATGGGTACATTGATAAAATGTAACAGCTGTATAACATTCACTGATAACCATTTAATCCTCAAAGAAATAAAAAACAATATGTGAGAGATGTAGATACACAATGTCTCTGGAGGCAAAACTCTTGCATACAAAGACACATAAATCAGAAACACACATTACACATACCACGCATAGACCTACTTATGTTGAGGCACTTAAATACAATCTTCCCAAACCCCAAAGGCTTACCAGACATTCCACCTGAAAAATTATCCACAGCAAACCTGAAAGCACTCAACAGAAATAGCACCTAACACTGTGCATATCACCACATCAAGTGGAACGTCAACTACCAAGCGCATATGGCAAGCCAATACACTACCCATGACTCTAGTCATAGGGGACTTCATTGTACGACATACTGATGCCCCTCTCACCAGGCAGAACAAGGAGAAAATAAAGGTCAGTTGCCTATTGGGGCAAGGATCTGCCAAGTTATGCCCACACTCAAGTCATTGCACCACACATACCAGTATGATTCAGTCATAGTCCACTCAAGTCCAAATGACCTGAGACATACCTTCCTAAACTGAAAGAAGAAAAGCATTATGGAATTTTCAGACTATGTATTATTTTATTTATTTATTTATTATTTGTTTAACGGGAAAGTCCGACTTGGAACGTAGCCAATTTTCAGCGGAGGCCCGGGGAGAAATACTCCAGATGCATGTCTTTGAATGTGGGAGGAAACCGGAGCACCAGGAGGAAATCCACACGAAAGCAGGGAAGACATGCAGACTCCACACAGAAGGCACCCCAGACAAGAATCGAACCAGAGGACCTCTTGCTGTGAGATGACAATGCTGGTATGTGTCTAGCACTGAACAGTATTCTACCCTCACCATGGATGATGCCAAAATATGAACAGAAGAGGACTGATTATCATAATTGATCTAGTTTTGTTGTCATTCTAGGGGGATATAATATTTGTCAGTGTGGGAGGACATAGTTAACAATTCACATTGCTTTGACAAGGATGGTCTGCATCTGTCCACTCTAGGCTTTTGAGTATTGGCTATAACATTGCAGTTCCCCATATTGCCTCTTTTAAGCAATGCCAAATTGTCAAACCTTCCAACATAGCAAAATCTACCCAAGGACATTTAAAGGTATTACTGCTCAATGCCAGGACCATAAACAAGCAGCTACACTCCCTGCAAACTCTCCTTACCTTGGAGAATGCAGACATCTGTGCTGTTAACAAGGCTTGGTATAAAGCCACAGAGAGTACCCCAGCAGTGCATGGCTTCAGTGCCTTCCACACATTTAGACCACAAATCACACAGACATGGACTAAAGGTGGAGGTGTCTCAATATTCATCAATAACAAGCATTCCTCTAGGTTGGTTAAATAGGATGACTTAAAGATTACCATAGAAATAAAGCTCCAGACCATGTCATAGAAGACATGCGTCTGGAGTGTTTCTCCACGGGCCTCTGCTGAAAATAGGCTCTATCCTAGTCAGGCTTTTCTGGCCAATAAATGATAAATAAAAATAAATAAATAAATGCTATAGGTCATCCTGTATGTCCCAGGAAACCCACAGCTCATACTTAGAACTCTTGTTGGACTCACTGACCATTCAACCAAACACTATACTTGAGACTGACTTTAATTATCATTCTATGAACTGGAAATCCTACATAACCCCAAGTTTGTAGGTGCAGAGATTCTAGATTTTGTAAGCACAAACACTCTGGACCAGTTAGTGCATATGCCTACTAGAGGTCACATACATTGGGCCTGGTACTTACAAATATGGGAGAATATGCTGCAGCTCCTCCCCCAGTGTCATGTCCTCTCTGGCAAGATCAAGCCACTGAACAGACTCCTTTGAAATAAGAATCTATTTTGTAACCCCAGCAAACTCTGTACAGATTAGAAACTACTCTAAAGGAAGCTACCTTTTATTAAATGATAATCCATAAGAATTTAAAGCCTCTCCAAACCCAGATAACACAGCAGCATATGCGGAATTATTCACAAAAGCTTGTCAATGATTGCATAGAGGCTGCTGTGATTACCAGATGTAAACCCAAGAATAACTAAAAAACAAACCTCTCTGGTAGATTCCAAACAGGTTGTACAACAAAAAAAACGTCATAGCTAAAATTAGGAAGTGTGACACTAAAAAAGATAAAAACTTTCTCATCAAACTAAACAGATAACTAAGAAGATAAATTAAGAACAATAACACACATTTTGAGGTAAAGATAGTCTCACAAGCCAAGGACAACCATAAAGACTTCTTTAGCTAGGTTTGTAACCTCAACGGCAGCACACAACAGTGTGCCGAACTGTTGGTAAATGGAGCCACATTCATGGAACCAGGAAATCTTCTGGCTGACAAAATTTAGCTCCACTTTTACCTCAACCCCACATCCAGCTGTCCCCAGAAAATACCATATAACATAACCCCTCCAACTACCAGCAGGGAGCAGGACTTTGATGCACTGTCACAGGCCAAAAATATAGCTTCAGTGGGCTCCAATAATATCTCTGGTGCCTCCTAAATAGCCTCAAATATCACCTGTCAGGGCCAGTGAAGTCACTATTCAACCATAGCCTCCACACAGGCTTTGTGACACACAAAAGGAAGACCACAACAGTCATCCATCTACACAAGAGTGGACCGTTGAAGGATGCTGAGAACTAAAGACCCATAAGTCTGACTAGTCTCATATGCAAAGCCCTGGAAAGAATTATCATGAAAATTATTCACAGTGACTTAGGAGACCTTCAGACACTGGATCCAACTCAATCTGGTTTCATCAAATGCAGGCCATGCCTATTGAACTTGGTGAACTTTGTTGAGAAGGTACCCAATGCAATAAATGATGGAAAAACAGTACTGCCTAGCTTGACCTGGGTCTATATTAGAACATCGAAGTTTCACAACTTCAAATGTTCTAATATCAACCCCTATTCAGTGAACGCTGAAAATAGCGAAGCTGCTGAACACCAAATTTCTTCCTAGGGAAGGAATTCAGTTGGTTGTTCCTGTGGCTTCACTATGTTAGGCACTGTGGTGGAAAGTTACAGGTCAGGATGAGGTAAGTGTGCAATTGTGTGAATGTGAGGGTTAGGGCATGGGGTAGGTGAGTTAGGGTTAGGGCGCGGATCTGGTAAGTGTGTGATTGTGTGAACGTGAGGGTTAGGGCGGGGTAGGTGAGTTAGGGTTAGGGCACGGGTGAGGTGAGTGTGCGATAGTGACGGATCTTAGGGTTATGGCTTGGGTTAAGGTAAGTGGATAGCTAGTTGTGTATGTACAGTTCAGTGTAGGGTGAGATGTAGGATTTTAGGTGTATGTGTGTGGATTGCTGTTTGTTTGGTGTGTTTGTGTTGTGTGTATGTGTGTCGGAACAGCAAATTTTTTCCCTGGGAAAAAATTCACTGTTCTGCATGTTCAAAATTGTCAGCGTTCATTGAATAGGGGTCGATATTAGAACATTCAACATTTTAAAAAGTCGATGTTCTAATATAGACCCCCTTGACCTTGCTAAGGTATTTAATAGAATACCCACTCGAGAACTGTAAACAAACTCAAGGAATTAGGCATAAACCCCTGTGTAACTCACTGGATAACCAGTTGTCTCAGAGGAAAGGACCAAGGAAGTTAGGAATGGAGAGACCACCTTCACAAAGAGAATGGTCAGAAGTAGAGTCCCCCCAGGGTGCTGTGCTGGGTCTGCTCTTCTTTGGCATCTATTTTTTAGAAGTCAGTGCCAATGTCAAGGATTTCTGGCTCACCAAGTTTGCAGATGTTTGCAGGCTAGGAACAATCATAGAAACCCCCCAAGATGCTAACATTTTACAGGAAGGCCTAACACAGACAGATGACTAGTGCCAAAGTCACAACTAAGAACTCAATGCCATGAAGCCATTTATAAAACAGCCTTAAGAGAGGACATAGTAATCAGGGATTTGGACACTCATGTAGATAGTAACCTGGCTTTTGACCAACATATGTCAAAGGTAGTAAGAACATTATTTTATGTCACTCATCTTATAAGTAAGGGCATGGCATCTAGGTACAAGGAAGTCACTGTGCCACTATACTCAGCCCTCATCAAATCCATCATTCAGCATAATGTCCTCTTCAGTATGGACCTGACCAGGCACATGCAACAACTTGAACATCCAAGAGGTTCCTCACAAAAGGAATACAGGATGTAAATACAACATTCTATGCAGATCACCCTAAAGTGTTATCTCTATACTTTGTTTCCTATGGACTGCTGAGAAGTGATTTATGCCTGGCATACGAGGCATCCTTGGATCCTGTTCTGATGACATTTTTGCATATCCACAAAATGAACAGCATCAGAACTACAAGACCTAAGGATTTAAACTTTACTTGTGACTTAAATAGAAGATGTTGAGGGACAGGTATGTATCTCAGAGAATTCCAATTCTTTGAAATAGGCTTTCCATCTATGCAAAGCAGAGCTTCTCTCTAACTCTATTCAAGTGCAACCTGGACTAGTGGATCGGAAATTGGAAATTCACCCAGCTTTGACACCAATGTCTGTGCTAGACAGCGTCAGCCATTAAATCATGCCCTAACTAACATACACTCATTCAAATGACCTCTAAGGCACAATACCTCATAGGATACATTTGGGTTGCAAGGATAGGCTTATAAAGGCCCCACTGGTTGTTAGCCTAGTACACACCCATGAACCTACAAATGGAAGAGAATACTATGCAAAATTCCAACCATTGAAAACCAAGATAGGGAATATGGAAAAGAAGCAAAGACATTGCAACTGAAAAATGATAAAACACACAACAAAAGGATGAGCTGCCATGACCACAAATAAACAATGACAACATTTATTTACTCTGTTCAGCATTTTTGTCAATGATAACTTCTTCAGAACTTACAAAACATAAACATAAATTGTCTGACAAGTCATTTGAAAAAAAAAACTTACATCTACAACTCAAATTAATATGAAATGAAATATACATAAAATATAAACGTACATATCATATTAAAAATATTTCTTTGTTTTAAACCATATATTTGTTTGAATTTGAAAACACATTTAATATTTAAGTATCCATTTAAATCAATTGATTGGTCATCATACAACGTTACCTGTCACTTTCATTCTAAGTTCTCCTATTTAGTATTTGTGTCTCCACCTCCAGGATCTGTAGACAGTAAATGTAGACCAAAAAACAGTAACTTTTTAAATCCATTACAGTGCACTGAATGCCTGTATAATGCATTTCTATCTGTATACTTGATAGCATATGTGTGTTCTCAAATTCTTGAGTTAGACGTCCACATAGTTTATCTACATAAAATGCTTTACAATTCATAAAAAACTGCAACATAAAATAAATGAGTGCTACTATAGCTATATCTTTACCCAGCATTAAACCAGACTGCCATATCTGAAAATATTATTATGGGTCCAGTATTTAAAAATGACACTACTGACACATATTACAGGAAAATGTCCCTTCATCCCTCATTGTCTGTATATGTCCTTAAATTAGAGCCAGGTTTCCCACTGAAGAGTAGTTCAGCTAACCGCTATATCAACATTACCAAAAACAATTTCCAATTAGTTTTAACTACATGTTTGATAGTACTGGCTTCTTGACTGTATGCTACTGGAAAACATGATGTAAAATTCTTAGCACCTTTAGAAATAATAGCATTTGAGAAGAAACATCTTGAAAATTAGAATTATTTAAAATGGAGGTACATATGTTGATTGCTTTGGATGTAATATCAGCACATAGTCTATGGTGTATGCTGTATTAAAAATCTATTTCCATAAATAATGTCTAGAATGTATCACTTTCTGTGTCAAAAAACTGATCAGTAATCATTTTAAATAATTTAATCTAAAGTCTGACAACAAGCTCAAATATTTCTGGTTTACTTATAACAGAAGCTTGCTGTGCTATTGCTAGCAACGTCTTAATCCCAAGACTTGAAGACTCTTTAACCATTATTATCCCTCTCTCAGGACAGAGCACTGCTTTACTACTGACCACTGAAAATGTAGAGGACTATGCTTGGGCCACCAATTACAACCAGGATGTTATGTGTTTGATACATGGAAGTCAAGAAATTCTCCTCGAGAGTGAAGCTCAAGAGATGAATGTTGACATGTCGAGAACACGTAACAACCCGGGTTAAGACTGCTGAGGTTCAGTCATAAATCTTTGTAGTGCATGAAGTTTTACCTGCTCCCATGTACTACAAAACGTAGAGAAAAAAAGTGTCATAGCATGAAGTATTTTGTAACTTTTCAATGTGGAAAACACTTAGCGCTCTGCCACACAGTGAGCAGCCACTAAAGAAGACCGACACGAAGCAGGTAAAATCTTCATTTGGATAGTTAAACACTTTATTTAGGCACAAAGTCTGAATGAAGTGTTTAACGGCTTTCCATCACTCTTCTTTTGTGATCACTGAGTACTACTAGTGCCCTAGGATGTGACCAGTGCTTAAAAGTGCTGGGGGTACTTTTGTCAAGCACCTTTCTGGCCTTAAGTCATTTGCCTGAATTTGTGGTACAATCATGGTACTCCGTGCACTAAACAATTCTTAGATTATTCACCTGGCCTGTTCTACTGAATACCATTGCATTTCTATTCATAAGGCAAATGGTTTTCCATTTCTGTTGGATCTAATTTCTTACTTAATACTCTCATGTTCAAGCACATTAAAGAAAGTTGCTGCCCATCTCTGGCTAACAAACTATCAGTCCCCAAATGCAATGACTCAGTCAGAAGTTCTACTAGTTATTTGTGAAAATATTTTGGCTAGCTTTCTCCTGTCTCTTTGAACACTATTCAGAGTAATATTACTGCTATAGATAATCTCATATTTTTTTAGAAAATGTTGGCATCATACTTATCGCAGAAAGATATGTGCTTGCATTATAGATGTTAATTGGCATAATATATAATTGTGCATTATTTTCCTTTTTATGTAACTATTCCATGTTACTTCCAGCAAAGATGTGTCACTCTCTCCAATTCTGTCTGTTAAATGTTGGCATGTTTTGTAGATGTTATTGATACTGTATATATTGTACTTACTATTTCTAGGCCTATTGCTTGTTCATATACTTTTACTTAATTTTCTTATAGTTTATGTTGAATTTTCTATTTTGTTTATTATTTTACTGTGCATTTTGTGTCTTTGTTGTGACTGCCTTTAGCCCAGGTTGTGGCTAAAAAGGGCCTTGCACCAGCCCCCTCTCCAAGTTATCTGACAATATACAAAAAAATGAAATGCTATCTTGTAAATACCTACCAAATGCTTCTTTGTGGAATGAATTCACATCTCACCTCACAAGGTCACATTTATGCAGTCTGAATGGCCCATGTTCAAGACTTCAGCAGCTGATGTGTCAGCAAGTACCTCAGGTTAAGTAAGGGAAACTTCAATTGCTCTTCAGTAATTCGATAGCTTTCCTTCTCTCATTGGTTTATTACTTAATTGAATCTAATTTAATTTTCAGTTTAGGACTCCGTACAGGCTTGGTGGATCAGCTTTCTCCTTCCAGTCCCCAGAAGGTATGTGTGAATGGGTTACTAGAAACTAATAGATATCTTATTACTTGTGCCTTGTTGTTTATATACACATATCCACCAGACTTGTGCATTGAACTAGCATGAAAAAAGGTGCACATGTAGCATTAAGATTCACATAAATATATATTTTTATTTATTTAACATTTGTTAACCAGGAAAGTCCGACTTGGAACTAAGCCAATTAATAGCGCAGGCCCAGGGAGAAATGTTCCAGATGCATGTCTTTATAACGTGGGAGGAAACCGGAGCAGCCAGAGGAAACCCACATGAATGCAGGGGGGACATGCAGACTCCGCAAAGAAGGCACCCCAGCCGAGAATCGAACCAGAGGACCTCTTGCTGTGAGAAAGAGAGAGAGAGATTTCCAAAGAAAACCTACAAGTTATGACAAAGGAAGAAAGTAGTGGCTACAGTAATAACAGAAACAAAGGCCTGGATGCAAGAAGTGCTTGGAGAGGTGTTGGCGAGTGAATGTCAGGTGGCATCAGAGAGGGGATGAGATGCTACACATTGCCAGGGTTTCATGGACAATACATTTTTTCATTATTATTTGGAAGGCTGGGGCAGTTCTTCTGAACTAGCAAACTGAAATAGCAGCCCCCCCCCCATTTTCAGAAATGGGAAGAGGTAAGTTTGTTCCAGTTATTGAGGGATTATATTTAGTCTCCTCTGAAAAGCAAGGATGCTGGAAAGAAGACTTAATCCAGCAGTCAGTCCTTAGATTCAGGAAGAGCAATATGGATTCCATTCTGACTACAGAGCACTTTTTCAGTTCTTTATTCATCTGCATATATTAGTGGGTCATGAGAGTTTTTCAGTGCTGTCTACATGTGTTTTGTAGACTTGGAGAAGTTATATGACTGTGGGCTCCCAAATGTCACTGCTGCATAACACTTATTTGTGGTATTTATGGAATAAGATTTATGTTCTTATTCTCAATACTATGTCAGATAAATTCAAGGTCTGCACAGGATACCAGTAAGGGGGGGGGGTTGTCTAACTTCCTATTTGTGATTTTCATGAGCTGGATATCAAAGTACAGCCAAGGTCTAGATAGTATCCAGCCTGGGAATGTGAGGGTGACATCTTTGTTGTCTTTAGATAATGTTTGATTATTAGCCTTAAGTGACTGGGATCTAAAGTGTACACTGAATTTACTACTACTGAGTCTGAAGCATCTGAGATGAAAATTATCACCTCCAAATCAAAGGTCATAGTCCTCCCAGAGAAAGAAGTGGATTGCCTGAAACAAATGAAGGGGTGTACTTATAAATCTAGCAATTTAAAAAGATAGAGGGGGGACTGGAAGACTGACCAGTGGATTAAGAAAACAACAGCAGTACTCCAGACATAGGTGTGAAGCAAAGAGCCGAATCAGGATGAAACACTCAGTGGGCTCAACCATCTATGTCCTCTTGACCTATGGTCATCTGATTTGAGTAGCGATCAAGAAATTTGCCATTTTGTATGTTGTTTGATTTTAAAGTTTAGGTGTCATTGGAGTAACATGAAGTAATCCTAATACTTACATTATGTACTTACATTACAGGAAATCATATATCTATAAGCTGGGTATGGAGGTTCTTTTCAGGACTGATGGCATGACATAGCACTGGTATGTACGATTACTCCATGTAAGATGGGTTATAATTCATATCCATGCACTGCTGCTTAAAAATATGGCATTTGCGTGTGCCCACATTTGTGAATGGAGAAGTAAAGCAATGTTCAGTCATTCATTCATTTTCCAGTAATTCATTGTATCCATTTACAGGATGACATTGGATACTGAAGTTGATCCTGGCAATGAAACACAATTTGGACACTGCGAAGTCTATTGCAGAATGTATACACACACAAACATACCCTAACAGGAAATTTGGAGAATACCTCTTCACCTACCACTTGTCTTTGGAAGTTTGGGAGAAGCTACAGCATCTAGATGCAGAGATGACATTCAAATGCTACAGAGAAGGCACTTCAGTGGAAAATCAAACCAGAGAACCTCTTACTGTGAGGTGACAATGGTACTTGAGTTACTGTACCACACTAAAGTAAAATTTTTATTAGGTAGCTGCACCAGTCTTATTTATTTTCCTAAACTGTTTTTTTTTGCTTTGTATTTTCTCATAAGACTGGAATGCATTTGTCTGTAAACTTAAATTTTTCTGACTCTAACATTATATTAAATGGAACAAGTGAAAAATAAGTAAATAAACAACAACTATTTAGGTGGTAGCATACAGAAAAAAATGATTTTACTGACAAAATGGACATAATCCTGTGTAACTAATTTAACTACTCCATTAACATTATTACAATTAATTTAGAGTTTACCACTTTACTTCAGTGAACTGAACCTCTCTATGTATCTACTTCTTACTGTGAACCTAAAGCATTTTTTTGGTATCTGTTTGCATTGCAATGTATCATTGATGTTTGCTTTCAGTTTTTTTTTCTTTTCTTGCATTTTAATAGTAATGTTTGCTCCTGGGCTGTGCCTGAAAATGGCCCTTGTGGATCAGCATTCTACACTGGTTAACGAAGATTAAATTTAAAAAAAATAAAAATTAAATTAACTAAAGTAAATAAGGTTATGTATGCCACCTGCTTACACATATGAGCAGGAAATATCCGCACTTTGCTGCTATTATATTTGTTGTATTTGTCCCTGTTTTCATAACATAAATACCTTGCTCATTTTAACTTTTTGCATATTTTCTTTGTTTTGAGCACATGTACAATTAAAATTAACACGTAATCATGAAACTTCAGTTGTCTAGAACAGTTAGTATTAGTTACAATATCCTGCATTCCTCTTCCATCTGCACACTGTCAATAAAGCACTATTTGGCATCAGGTTTATAGTACCTCCAATGCGCACAACTGTAATGGGTTGTTCAAGGACTCGCTTTCCACGGGTGTTTGGTGCACTTGGGCAGCCCAAGCTCAAAAACTAAATGAATATTTTGGTTATTGAAAGCATACAGGTGTAATGTGCAGAAACTGTTGTGTAAGCATACCTCATTTGATTTTACAAGTTATTTTCATAAAGCTGATGAACTAGAGTAAATTCATTAAGTAGTTTCTCAACCAGAATGGGTAATAACACTGTAAGTAACATTTCTCATTGTTTATGTTTCATGTTCTTCATTGTTTGTGATAATACTGCATGTATGTCTTGTGTTATTACAACATGCCTTTCCTTATTGTAACTAGATTTGGGTTGAAAAGGGGGAATTTTGGTCCTGTCTACCTACTAAAATAAATAAAACTGTAAAAAGTAAATTTTCTTCTGTTTTTTTGTTTTTTGTTTTTGCATTGCATTGTTTCTCCTGTAGTTGACCATCAGCTAGCACTGGCACCTCCCGGGGTCTCCTTGATACCTCTAGACTAACTCCAACCCATGCTTATGGTGAGAAGATCAAGGGGTCCTGGTGGAGTGTCATATTGCTGCCAGGGGGCTGTTCCTTTAAGCTCTAATCTCCTATTACATATCCCTTTTGCATGGCTACATCCAATGTGCAGACATGCAATGGGGACATTTGATATTTTGTCCAACCTCTGAGACAGCTCAGGCAATGTCCCTTGCCTGTTCCCATTTATGATGGTTCCCTATCAGAAGCCTGAAACACTATAAGCCTGAAAATCAAAATCCTGAAAACTATAGACTGAAAGACCAAAATCCTGAAACTCAAAATCCTGAAAACACAAATAATGCTAATATGTCACTATAAAGACACTAATATCTACCAACTGACCCTGACCCTAACCCTAACCCTAAGGTCCGTCACTATCGCATACTCACCTGACCCGCGCCCTAACCCTAACTCACTTAAACTGTCCCTAACCCCAATATTTGTCACTATTGCATACATGCCTAACCAGCGCCCTAACCCTAACTCACTTAAACCGCCCCTAACCCTAACATAAAACCAACCGCACACTTACCTGAACCCAACGCATGACCCAACACCACAGGGCTAACAATAGCAAAGCCACAATGATGTCAGTATGTCCATTTTGTGTTTTCAGGATTTTGAGTTTCAGGATTTTGGTCTTTCAGGATTTTGGTCTTTCAGTCTATAGTTTTCAGGATTTTGATTTTCAGGCTTATAGTGTTTCAGACTTCTGATAGGGAACCTTTATGATACATCTCTCATGCAAGTTTCCAGCCCCCACCAGAACTCTAACATAACAGGTACCTATGTGTGTTCTCTCCCACTAAGGATAGCCACATTCATCCTTCCACTGGCATCTCAGGCACCTTCTTCTTCTTTCAGCTTTTCCTGGTCAGGGATCGCCACAGTGGATCATCTGTCTGCTCATGATTGTCAGTGGAGTTTTACAGTGTCGAGTTGCCAGTCCGGCACCCAACCTTCCACAGAAGGCACACACAAGCACACACTCACACCTAGGGCCAATTTGGAGTGTCCAATCCACCTACTGCATGTCTTTGGGATGTGGGAGGAAATCGGAGCACCCGGAGGAAACCCACATGACCAGAGGGAGGACATGCAGACTCCACACAGAAGGCACCCCAGCCGAGAATCGAACCGGAGAACCTCTTGCTGTGAGGTGGCAATGCTAACCGCTGCACCACCACTGGCATCTCAGGCATCCAAAGTCTTAATTAAACCTAGGTAGCCTGGACCATGGTATGAAGAGTTGTATAAAAGGTTGGACACTAAGGAGGGAGAAAAGGACCTGTACTAATTGGCTAGACAGAGGGACTGAGCTAGTAAAAATGTGCAGCAGGTAAGGGTGATGAAGGAAACGTACTCACAAGTGAGGAGAGTGTGTTGAGCAGATAGAAAGAGTACTTTGATGGGTTGATGAATGAGAGGGAGAGAAGGTTGGATGATGTATTGTATGAGGAATTTGGGAGTGTCAGAGAAGTATATAAGAGTGGTACAGGATATGTACGAGGGTAGTGTGACAGCGGTGAGGTCTGCGGTGGGAGTGACGGATGCGTTTAAGGTGGAGGTGGGATTACATCAAGGATCAGCCCTGAGCACTTTCTTATTTGCAATGGTGATGGGCAGGTTGACAGACGAGATCAGACAGGAGTCTCCGTGGACTATGATGTTTGCAGATGACATTGTGATCTGTAGTGAGAGTAGGGAACAGGTGGAGGAGACCCTGGAGAGGTGGAGATATTCTCTAGAGAGAAAAGGAATGAAGGTCAGCAGGACTAAGACAGAATACATGTGTGTGAATGAGAGGGAGGATAGAGGAATGGTGAGGATGCAGGGAGTAGAGTTGGCAAAGGTGGATGAGTTTAAGTACTTGGGATCAACAGTTCAGAGTAATGGTGAGTGTGAAAGAGAGGTGAAGAAGAGAGTACAGGCAGGATGGAGTGGGTGGAGGAGTGTTGGGAGTGATTTGTGACAGACGAGTACCAGTAAGAGTGAAAGGGAAGGTCTACAAGAGGGTAATGAGACCAGCTATGTTATATGGGTTGGAGACAGTGGCACTGACAAAAAGGCAGGAGTCAGAGCTTGACGTGGCAGAGTTGAAGATGTTAAGATTTGCACTGGGTGTGATGATTAGGACTAAGTATATTAGAGGGTCAGCCCAGGTTGGAAGGTTTGGAGACAAAGCCAGAGAGGCAAGATTACATTGGTTTGGACATGTGCTGAGGAGGGATGCAGAGTATATTGGGAAAAAGATGCTAAGGATGAAGCTGCCAGGTAACAGGAAAAGAGGGAGGCCTAAGATAAGGTTTATGGATGTGGTGAGAGAGGACATGCAGGTGGTTGGTGTGACAGAGCAAGATGCAGAGGACAGGAGGAAATGGAAACAGTTGATCTGCTGTGGTGACCCCTAATGGGAGCAGCCGAAAGAAGAAGAAAGAAGAGCCTGGACCATGGTCAGGGCTTTGACGCTCTATGCCAAGAAGTGGCTTAAAAGGAAATGTTTTCTGTTGCACATCCCATTAATGCCTGCTTATAAATATGCATTATTTGGAAATGCAGGTTATTGTGGAGTAGGGGTGTACTGGAGCTGGGAAAAAAGTCTTAACAGTTCTGTGTAAACCCAGAAACTAACAATCAGAAGGACACAAACACAGAATTATTTAAGATACATACTTTATGCCAGGGAAATCCCCACACACATGAGAAGTTTACATCTCCCACAACTCCTGACAAATAATGCAATCTCACTTCAAGTTTGTCATTACCTGGACAGAAAAAAAAACACTGATTTGTTAAAATAATACGTAGTTGATTTATTTTCCTCTCTCTTGTAACTTCATTAAATGCAAATCATTTTATCAAAATAGTATGATTTGAGTGTTTCTGTTTAAGAGGGGGACAGAAGTTGAAACTCAGTTTCACTGCTCAGGAACCAATCTATAGGACCCCCGAACCTGATGTTACAGCACATCTTTGCAATGAATTTCCCTACCAATGACACTCAAAATGATCTAGATTATTTTTATTTGTTTACTGGTTTAGAGTGCTGATCTAAGATGAATGCTTTTAGCCAGTGCTAACACTACCAATAATGTTTTATACAGACAGCCAGTAGCAGGTATCAGTTAACCGTGGCACAATGCAGAGAGGTAACAAGACAAAGGTGTACAAGACTGTCAACCTCATATTAATAATATGATAATAATTAATTAAATGGCCTAATTCATAAGGTAGAGAAAGCATCTGTAAACTGTGACCAGATAGCTTTGTACTGGCATTGTCTTTCATGTCAGGGTTCCCTAGATGCAATTAGTTTAGTACTAAATTCACATGTTAATAAAGATCAAAAAGTCTACAGTAAAAATGTAATTATGAAAAAAAGGCATTTTAAGTAACTGATCTGAAGATTATTCCGAATAACATCTTAAAAGACTGAAATGATTTTAATTAGGTGTCTAGAGATTAAATGAAAGGTAAATTACATATATCTGACAGCTCAGTTTCAGAATGTTCATATTCTTATGCAAATCACACCTCAGTGAGAAATAATTTTTAAGGGTCGGAAAACTGATTTAAGAAACCCAAAGGATGTTTTGATTTGATTTTTCTGGAATAAGCCAAAATTGCTGCAGCAACAGCATATGTCATTAATTATAGAAACATTACAAGCATAGACAACCTATTTTTTGTACCTGCTAATTCAGTGTTTAAAAATGATCATCTGTTATGTTATATATATACGGATGGAGTTTATATTGTTACATTACCCACTGATACCAGAGATATATTACAAACATTTCTCAGTTTCTAATCAGTTTGTAATCTGGGACTTTTTAGTTTAGTAATACAACGATCTGTTGTTTTTATAATGCAGGTGAGAAAAAAGTAGAAATAATTCAAAACACAGCAGAAATGCAATTGTAGTTAAGTGAAAATCTAACATAAAAAAATGAAAAAATACCACTGTAGAAAAGTAAGGGAGCAGAAAGCAATTTTGTATTGGCAGATGTCACACTGTATGTGAATAGCGATACTGGATATAATCCACATAAAGTTATAGCAAAACCATTGCCAAACAAACCATGTTTTGGAGCTGGTATCTCATATACAACAGAGTTCTCCCATTGTAACTAATAGTGGTGATTTAGCAATCTACCTATCGACCTTTCTTCATCAAAACATTTGACACCGTGACATGGATTCATAGAGATGCTCTACACCTCTTTACAATGCTGTACAACTGTGTGGCAACATACGCAATCAATGCATATGCAAGCTGAGACAGACAGTGTTTTTGTGCGGCTAATTGAATTCCAGGGTACATAAATAAGTTGTGCAACAACTATACAAAGAAATGCTACAATGTAGTAAGATGCATATGTAGATGTTAAAGATATGCTAGATAGGCAAGTGAGCATCTTATTTTACGATTTTGTGAGAAACAAAAGTGTAATTTCACAGACTGATGCATTCTAAAACAAAACCAGTACATGTAGCATATGTGGTATGTGCTATTGTGTACTTCAGCAAGACAGCACAAAAAACACAGGCAGCTGTATACAACTGCAACTATAGTATTATGGTGTACACATATGTGGATAGCTGTTGAATGCATGCATAACATCCAGTATCTGTCTGCCTGGGATGACATGGTCGACAGACCATGATGCTTTGCCAGAGATGGCCTGCACCTGTCACCCCTGGGATTCCGGATACTGGCTAAGGTTCTTGCTCCCCCATAGTGCCTTTTTTAGACAAGGTTTAAATGACAAATTCACCACCATAACAGGAACAGGCAAGCAAAAACTGAGGGTGATGCTACTCAATGCTAGAAGTCTAAATCTCAAAATGCACTCACTCGAGGCACTCCTTAAAATGGAGAACATTGATATCTGTGCAGTGACTGAGATCTGGTACAATGCTCCAGAGAGCACCCCTGCACTACCAGGCTATAACTCATACCACACTTTTTGGCCATGTAACCTGGATCGAAACACCAAAGGCAGAGGTGTGTCCATATTCATTAAGGATATCCACACCTCCAGGCTAGTTGCTCAGCATAATGCAGCCGAGGTTATCCAAGTGCAACTAACTCTGGGCAAAACTGCAATCCAAATTGTAGCTTGCTACAGATCCCCCACCATGCCCCAGGATTCCCACTCATCTTTTCTTGATGTACTGGAAAATATTAGGGTTCAACTAAACACCCTAATAATGGGCGATTTCAACTACCCCACCATTAACTGGGAAAACTACTCATACCAACTCCTTTGCTCAATGCTTTCTGGAATTCATAAACTCCAATGCCCTGGATCAACTTATCCACACCCCCACCAGGGAAAACAATATCCTAGATCTAGTCATTACCAACATGAGTGACTGGTGTTCCACACCTGAAGTCAACGCCTCATTGGTCCGATCCGACCATAAGCTAATTACCCTAGATATCCACATCCTGCCCCCACCCCCCATTAAGGAAACCATGGTAAAAAAGTTCTCCAAAGCCAACTTCATGCTTCTTAAGACAGAAGTGGTGAACTTCATGACACCCATGCAGATCGACAATAAAGTTATGACTACTGAATCCTACACAATTGCACTTTATAAGCACTTACATGAGTGCATGGATCATGCTATCCCAAACAGAAACAAGATGCTATCCTCCAAAAAATGGAAGCCAATCTGGTGGTCCCCTGCCATAAACAAACTGTACAACAGAAGGAAGAAACTGTTGCAAAAGAGAGTAAAATCCCATGAGTAGAGGAGCTCCCTTGTCAGCTCCAGAAAGAAGCTGCGATCCCTGATAAAATCCTCCAAAGCTAGTTACAAAAACAAAATTGCCACTGATTCTAAAGACAACCACAAAGCATTCTATAGCTATGTCAAGAATCTCAATGGCAACACTCAGATCTGCTCTGAGTTATTGCACAATGGCGCTAAATATACAGACCCAACTGATATTGCCAACATCCTGGCAGATAGGTTCAGTGCTAACTTTACCTCCCTCTCACCCCCAAAAGAGCCCATCATTATACCGGAAGAATGCAAAGTTCCTGTAGTCACAGCTGCACAGGTAAAAAACACACTCCCCAAAGCCAAGAACACAGCATCCATGGGACCAGACAACATCCCAGGCTGTGTTCTACATGAACTATAGAACAAACTGGCACCCCACCTAAGTACCATGTTCAATCATAGCCTCACCTCAGGCTTTGTGCCCACTTAATGGTGCACAGTGATGGTTATCCCACTCCACAAAGGGGGAGCCACCACAGACCCCAGGAACTACCGCCCCATTAGCCTGATGAGCCTGGTCTGCAAGGCCATGGAACGTATCATCATGGAACTTACAAACAAAGGCATTGATAATCTTCAGACTCTGAACCCCACCCAGTTCGGGTTTGTAAAAGGCAGATCATGTCTCCTAAACCTGAAAGACTTCTTTCAAGCAGTCACCAAAGCCGTAGACGAGGGTAAGGTGGCTCACATAGCCTATCTAGAGCTTGCCAAGGCTTTTGACACCATCTCCCACTCTGGAATTATGGATAAACTCACTAAACTAGATATAAATTCCTATGTCACAAGATGGGTTGCCAACTTGCTCATTGACAAAACCCACACTGTGAAAGTAGCAGACTCCAAATCCGACTTCAGACCAGTGACAAGTGGAGTACCACAGGGTTCAGTCCTGGGTCCTCTTCTGTTTGGTATCTACTTCTCTGAAGTACAGACTAACAAAGAAGGTCTTTGGCTAATGAAGTTCGCAGATGACTGCAAATTAAGAGCCATAATCGAAACTCCTAACAATGTGGACATCCTACAAAAGGGCCTCAGTGAGACAGATGCCTGGTGTCAAAGCCATGGCCTCAAGCTCAATGCCAAAAAGTGCATTGTCATCCCTTTCGGTAAAAACTCTGTACCCATGAACTACCACATAGCTGGTAGTCTACTTAACACAGAAAGTGTGATAAGAGACCTTGGGACACAGGTGGACAGTAGTCTCTACTTTGATAATCACATCGCCACAGTAGTCAGGAAATCCTTCTACATGGCACACCTCATCACAAAAGGTTTGTCATCCAGAGAAAAAGAGGTCATTGTTCCCCTCTACTCATCACTCATTAGATCCATTATAGAGTACAATGCCCCTTTTGGAATGTACCTCACAAGACATCTACAACAACTGGAAAGGCCGCAGAAATACCTCACAAAGAGGATTACTGGCCTCAAACAGATGCCCTACGAAGACCATCTCAAAAAAACTCTAGCTTTACTCCGTCACATACTGCCTACTCATAGGCGATCTCTGCTTAACATACAAAGCTATGTCAAACCCAGAGCTTTTAGGCATGCTCCACTTAAAGGAATCCCTCTAAGCTACACACTCTAGGGACCTAAACCTTATCACCACAATAAACAGAACATGCCGGAGGGATAGATTCCTATCCCAGAGACTTCCCATACTCTGGAACAAACTACATATCTATATCAAACAAAGCTCCTCATTAGCACTCTTCAAGAAAAATCTTGATGATTGGATGGAAGATAGGAAATTCACCCCAGGGATCACTTCTGTGGCTCTGCTCGACAGTGGCACAGGAAAATAATTTTCTAGGGTGGCAAAAGCCAGGGTACCTTTTTGGCATGGCTTGTATAGGCCCCAGGGCCAATAGCCTAGTACCTACGTATGAACCTATAACACCAAAATGGGTGGATGGAAAGTAGAAAATAAGAAGTTAGCAAGCAGAGCGACACATGGAAGGACAACATGGAGCATGCAGGATGGTGGTGGCAGGATAACTTTTTTGGTGCGGATAAGCCTCCTTTTTTCATCTATGTAGAAAGGAAGAGGATAGGGGAAGGAAATAAGTTCAGAAAGGTAAGAAAGTGTTTATTGTATGAGGACAGACACACAGTCACGGACAACAGTTGAGACAAATGGGGTGGATGTGCACAGGTTGGGACAGGAAGACATGAGATACACAGAGGCAGAGGGCAGACAAGTGGTGATGGCGATGGTTGGACAATGCACAGGGAATGGAGCATATACACCTGGCTGGAGATTCAGTGATGTTGAGCAGCAGCATGCCATCCACTGTCTTCGCTCAAAGAGATGTTGGTATGATTCATTATCAGGTACTGCATCACTGTGGTAAGTGGAATGGGCCACACCCTCCTCTGATGGCCAAATGGTCAAGACTGAATGGGTGAGCAAATCTGCTATCAGCTTCTTGAGGCTTTCCATCCAGGCCACATACCTGCCCAATGTTCAATTAAACAAAGACTCCACCATGTGCTCCAGATGTGATTGGGTCATCCCAGCTACATGGTCACCCTGGATGCACATACACTTTTTACTGTTATCCCCAATGATATTGGGGTGGAATCTGTAAGGTTTTACTTGGGCTGTAATAGTGTGTATGATAATAATCAAATTGCTCTCATATGTGTTCTTTTAGAGCTTATTCTTGAGAACAATATGTTTAAGGACAGCTTCTATCTTCAGAGGCTTGGCATGGCAATAGGTTCTCCCTGCACTAATAGTTATGCTAATATCGTTATGGCTAATTAGAAGAATGAACATATTTTAAATGGAGGCATGTTTTCAGGTTATCTTAAGTTTTATAAACAATTCATGGATGACATTTTTATGTTGTGGGATGGTCCCCTAGAAATGTTGAATGATTTTATTACTTATTTGGAGAGTATCACAACATTCCTTAGGTTCAGTATGACAAAATCTAAATGTACCATTGATTTTCTTGATGTCCGTCTTCAGATCAGTCAGCATGGTACTGCGGATAGCAAGTTGTTCAGGAATAGTTGTTGGAAAAATGGCCTTCTTCATTAGACTAGCATGCACCCTAGGCATGGTATGGTAATGTTCTTAAGAGCCAGTTTCTCAGGATGTCCAGTCTCCATACCAATGATAGTGAGTTTGAATCTGCTTCTGTGCATTTAAAAGTGGACTTCATTAAAAGAGGATACAGCCACAATGAGATCTCTAGATCTTTTAACGAGTTGAGATCCATGAGATTGACCAAGGGTAAGCCATACTTTTCCAACAGTATAGAGAAAGGTAATCGGCAGGTAGATTCATCTCCAAATGATAATATAACCAGAGTGACTCTTACTAACTCCAGGGACATCGGCTTGGTTTGTGATACCATTGTAAAAAGTTGTCCAGTACTTATGTCCGATGATAATATCAGGCATGTTGTTGGTGATAGACCTAGGTTTTCCTTTCATAATAGTTTATCCCTTAACAGGCAATTATGCTTTGGGCCAAGGGTAAGGATGGCTGTTAAATCTGACAGGGTGGGAACTTTTCCCTGTCATTTATGCAAAGCATGTAAGTCTATTTCTGTTTCAAAGACATTTGTCTATCCAGTTACTGGCATGAGATTTACACCTAAACAGTATGCAGACTGTAAAAGTGTGACTGTGGTATATGTGGCTGTTTGCAAGCTCTGTAGCAATTTCTATGTGGACAAGACTAATCGACCATTCAAGGAATGGCTTGTCAGACATATGAGTGATATAAGGACTGGGAATATGTCCAATGCATTTGCAAAGCACATTGCCTGCAATCCAAATCATTCATTTTGTTTTATAGTTTTACAACTTATTAGAGATAATATTGGTGATGCTGTAAAAAGGACAGAAGTGGATGAAATGAAATGGAAAGCCACGTTACAAGCAGAAAAGATTCCTGGACTGAATGATGTGATACCTTTAAAACCTGCCCTGAAAGATCACAGAGTTTTTCATTGAGTTTTCATTTCTCTGCTTCCTATTGGCTATGGCTTTGTTGGATACAATGTTTCAATGGATGTTTCTTTTTTAAATGTGATGGCGTGTGATCCTTGATTTTAGATCTGAAGAAGCACATAGAGAGTGAAAGTGGTTATCTCCATTACTGTTTTACATTTATTCCTACAGTGTTTATTGTTATCTTGCTTAATAAATTACAATGTTCAGCCTTGGCTGTCAGACAGTTCTTATCATTTTTGCAAGACATCTAGGTTCAGCTGCCGTGAGGTGGACTGGAACATTCAATGCAGCATCTCTAGGGAGATCATTAAGCAGATTTAGATTACCAGTATTGCCTGCCTTTTACTAACATACTGAAGTCTATGTTAGTGGCATGGTGTTAAGCCCAGGGATATGAGAAATGATACTGACAGAGAATGTACAGGGAATTTCAGATTGCATACCTTTCCTGTGTGGTATAAGGTTATTACGGACAACCACTCTATTTTCAAATGATGGTAAATTAGAACACATGGAAAATAAATGGACTTGGGTACTGAATAACATACCAATGGACCCACCGTTAGTAAGTTTCTAGGGGGTGTACAGAAGGTACAGCAGACTATAAGGAAGTATTTCCAAACTAGGACATTATTGTTTAACAGGTTAAGGTGTATTGGTGGAGGAAGGAGTGAGAGTTGTTAACAAAATAAAAGAAAAAATGTTAAAATCAAAGGGTATTGTAAGAAGGCTATGTAGTTGTTACAAGACAAAATGCCTAATACATTCCAGTCATACAGGTTGAGATGGTAAGGTCATTCTGACAAACCTATCACAAAGAAAAATTATATGTATGGTTGAAAACTCCCAAATGTTCTTAAAGCAAAGGAGAAATGCATATTTGTTCTAACGTCACTGGTACAGATCAACAGTTCAACAAAAGGAATCAAGTCTGTTGGCTGGACAGATGTCAAGCTTCAATGGTAGATTTATTATTTACCTTGTTCTCTTCTCTGTTACTCCTCATTCATCTCATAAGCTGCATATTTACTTAACATTCTGCGTTAATCACAAATGAAGTAATTTATACTTAGAAATGGTCTAGACAGGACAGTCATGACATATTTATATTTTCCTTATATCATTCCAATTGGCATGATGACATTACACTCTCTGCCTACATTAACAGTGTGTCTGCATCTTTCTGATTATAATTTATTTTATGTTATTGATTTAACAATGTAAACCTAGTAGGTGTGAGTTGTCTCTTTTCATGGGTTATCTGGGAACACTCTCTGGTTAAGTGATCGCTCAAAGTCATCTAGTAAGCAAATAAAACCTTATGAGACCAAACACAAGACTGCCAGATGAAGCCCATTGGAGGATATTTTTGAAGATTGTAAAATTATTGTTCGTAAAATGTTTTGCAATAATTTGGAGCTTTTCTCCCCGGGCCTCCTCTGAAAATGGGATTCTACCAAGTCAGACTTTCCTGGTAATCAAATATCAATAAATAAATAATAAATAAATAAATACATTTAATGTCTTGGACTAAACCTACAGACAAAGCCATACCCAGAAGCCTGACCAAAGTTAGTGTATCATCAGCAGAACAGAAGTGCATTCAACATTTATTTGGAGTTGTGGCAGTGCACAGAACAGAAGTTATACAGAGTTTGACTGGCAGGAACCTGATCGATACCGGACAAGAATTAGAGAAGGAAACTGAGGTCTGGACAACCAAGTGGGCTGTGAATCAGTCACTCGCTGGAAAGGAACAGCAGTCAGAAGTTTTGAGAAAATTAAGAAAGTTAATATATAGGATTATTATCAGGTCTCTGATCATAACTGACTTGTTATATGTTAGAAATATGAATGTACAGAAATCCACATTGAGAGTGGTGTTATGCTTGGAGAGACCTGATGATTATATTTTGTAGTACAAGAAGGTTTAGCTACCCTAGTGTGCAACTAGTTGCAGAAAAAAGCATTGGAGTGTAAAATGTTTCACAGCTTTGAAAGCTGTAACACAGTTAGTTCTGTCTCACCTCAGTGGCCAAAAACAACGTGTATTTTTGATCTTGCAAAAAGTTACAATCCATTCTGCATGGTATGCTCTGAGAAAGAAGTGTGGCAGTTTTAAGTGATCTACCGCTTTTAAAGCTGTTTTAGCTTCTCAGTGCTGTTCTGATATGACTGCTATTTATGTTCTAGCCTAACATTTGAGCTTATCAGCACCGAAAGGTCATAACAAAATTGTCTTTTTCTCAAATTCAAAATGTAATCACAACTCTCCATGCACTAGAATAAAGTTATGAAACTAGGATATTCATTATGGCCTTTGTGACGGAACAGAGCATCTTAGATGATTTTTAAGTAGCTGCTTCATTTATTATAAAGAACTGCAGATTTCACACTCGGCACTTGAAATTTTCTTTTTATGTGGTATTTATCTTTTAGAGTACACATACATCAAACTGAAATGGACTTAAGTATAAT
This sequence comes from Protopterus annectens, assembly GCF_019279795.1. Classification (NCBI taxonomy): domain Eukaryota; kingdom Metazoa; phylum Chordata; order Ceratodontiformes; family Protopteridae; genus Protopterus; species Protopterus annectens. The sequence continues at coordinate 1,039,888,020 of NC_056737.1, forward strand.
GGCTAAGGAGGCACAGTGTCTTCTTATTACAAAGAATATTATATTGTTTAAAACGAATTGTGAAAAATGTAATTCCCCAGCACATCGTCAGGAATTTGGTACATATTTTATGTATGTATGAAATGACAGATTTAATTATTCAAAAGCTTCAGACTACCTACTACTGTGCTATTAGCTCCTTTACAAAGAGTTCCTGGTGAGTACAGACATTTAATAATAACTGTAGCAGCTGCTCTGATTACAGGTATAGAAAATTAACTGGTGAATAAATTAAATGGAACCTTGTGTGCCTATCTAGTGAGAAATTCTATTAATATAGTTTTCTCAGCGGTAGGCTCTCCTCAGGGTGAAAGCATCAGATTTTTGCTTAAATAAGATGTGTATTTTTTGCAGCAGATAGGGACATGGACATATAAAGTAACACAAGCAATCCATCATTTATCATAAATGCCTGTGATTCTCTGATCCATGGCCCACAAAGTATCAGAAGGAATACAACATGTAGGATTATATTGTGATACATTTGGGAACTGTGGAGTGGGAATAAAGTACAACTACTACATGAAGACAATTAAGCAACTGGTTACATTTTACTAGTTGTAGAAAGACAGCTGTGTTTATATTTGCATTTTGTGTAATGGTGCTGGTTTGTTGTGCAGCATTTATTGAAATTATTTTTTTACAGTGGCTGTAGACCTAGTAGAAGAAATAAGAACACATTTTCATTACCGTGACTCAGAGATCAAGCAAACAAGAAAAAAAATGTAAGGATTCACTATTGTAGATGGTATGGGTGTATGATAACAAAAAGTCTATTCAGATGATAATCACTGTACGTATGTTCCATATCAGCCAATGACTCTGCAATATACAAACAACAATTCTGCATATCATAAAATGCATTGCAGAATGAAGGTAAGGATTTTAATACAAAGCTAATACAAATGACATACAGAAAGATGAAAATTAGTCTATAAAAGGCTGCACAAAGTCATGGACATTATAAATGACAGAAGGCAACATATAAGAAAAAGGGGAAATGCCAGTCACATAAAGGATATTCAACATGGCCAGCATATTCATACTACAGAAATGGCAAAAGTTAAGTGTAAGGCTGTTTATTTACTTACTTACTCATTTGTTCATCTGTTTGTTTTTAACTGATTATGTATTCTGCTACATTTACACTTCTCAGTCATAACCTCGGTTAATGGAACACAAAAGCAGTACACAGCATTCAGTAGCAAACAAATTATGCGTATCATTGACAATTTCACTTATAAAGATAAATGCCAAAAACAGAAAAGCACAATAGGGTGCTATAATAATTTACAACAATCTCACATGAGTCAGACATTTGTGAGTGGTGGTTTGTACATTTTTAGTTCAGTTCGGTTATGATAGACAATATGACATGCAGTGCAATGACTGTATAGATTATCCATTACCTCTGATGTTTAAATCTTCCCTTATCTTCCTAAAAGTTTATTGCAGCTGCACAGATAATATGACCAGACCATACGTATCACTCTCCTTAAACAAGAACCAGTGTGAGAGACATTGGCAAGGCCATGTTATTACCCCCTCCATCCTGATAGCTGGCATCTCCCTACCCGAAGCACTAAATGGGAATGCATAGTGCCTGAGGATGCACCAACTTTCAGGAAAATACATGGGCAAGAAAAGGAATATGCAAGCTGATATTTGGAAATTTTGAAGTGAGCAGTTCAGTGGAAATAAAAGGAAGGACTGTATACAAAAATAACTGGATGAGTCATCTGGAAGAGGTACAAAAAAAAATTGGCCTAGCTCTGTGACATAGAAAGATGGAGCCCTGGTTGTAACACATGTGACCAGAGTTTGATTGACAGTTTCACCATCAGAAGAGCCAGGCAGAAAGGGAGAGGAGTAAATGAGTGTGACCTGCTCACCTGTCCTTACGAGTGGGTAAGGTTGCACACTCTTGGAGGCACACTGGGCTGATGTGATCTACTTGAATGAGGCTGGAAGTACTCCCTCCTGTGCTTTGGTGGGGAGAAGGAACAGGGCTGCATCATGGGATAAAGCAAGTGGATAACCTTTGTGGCTAGCCTATTGCATGTATTTTCATCCAGATATTTTGCAGAGTGCACATAGAGAGGTTAGGAACACAGAAAAAAACAAACATCACCCTTCTTCCCTCTTTATCAACCATCATCCAGAACTAGGAAATAAATGGAACAACTGGCCAGAAGGGAGCTGGTGACTGACAAACAGTAGAAGCAAAGTGAACATTAAAAAAAGTAAAATAATTAAACCTTGAATGGGGCAAACTTAAGGTAATTCTTATGAGGGATGAAAATATAAAAGTTACTTTATAAGTAACATTCACAGATTATTTGGTTGCAGACAAATGGGAAACAGGGTGGTCCAAGTAACTATTGCCTACTGTCATATTCTGTTTTCTACACCCATGTTCATATGGCCAACAAGCTATCAGAGGTACCAGAGGTCCCAAAATGAAGATTGTGAGTGCAGTTGATACTTCCTCATACTAAAGTTCAAACAGGCATATCTAACTTAGTTGAGCCACCATCCACTGAGCTAGAATTCAGTGAGTTCAAAGTATCAACTCTTTCATCAACAAAATTCAAGAACAGACTTTAACATTGGATGTGCATGGGGTAGAGCAAGTCCAGAACTCTTACAATGTCATGGTCACAATTCTACTCTCATGGTTTGTTAAATCAGGTGTTGATAAATGGAACTCAGCAACCTATGGGTCAACAGATACAGACTCAATGACTTTCAGGGAATCCAACTGAAACACTATAACATGATTTAACATCTCCAACAAGAAGAGAAACCTAAGCAGTTACAAAACCAGAGTACAGAGTATGGAAGCTGAGAATATTCTAGATGAAATGTACAGAGACAGGAAATCAACTTTAACTGCTTGAGTATGGACTGTCATACACAACATTTTTTTCCATCTCGAAGGGATGACTTATGTGGTATGATAAGTTTCATGATTCACTGCAATATTAGTGATAAAATTAGCTGAACATTCCCTAGCTGTCCTACTCATAATACTGTGATTAATAAATGACTGAGTACATCCTGGCATTTTGTAGCAACACCAGCAGTTATAAGGATGCAGCATTTAGAGGCTGAGATCACCAGTAAAGTAGATGGCCCACAGAAAGATTCTTCTCCCATGAAACACAAAAGCAGTTGCATGCACAAGCAGTGATATATAGACAATAACTGATGGATCAATACATAATTTGAGATGTGGCATATGAAGAATGTATGTCACTTTTTAATGTGTTTTAGTTGGTGGCATATATGTTCACAGGCATGTGTGCATGTCTGTACGGTAGTATTGTGATGCCTCGAATATTCTTAAGATGCCCAGACATGGCCCTTAACAAATCCTTATATTTCATAACCTCCTCTAATACTGCAAAAGCTGTTCTGAGTTTGCCAAAAATAGTCCTACATTTTGCTAAGTTTTCTGCATTTGTTGAAGTTTTCCTACATTTGTGCCCATTTGCCTGCATTTAGGAACATTTCTCAGGGTCTGAGAACTTATTTCCAAGGATTCCTGATACTGTAAGAGTTCTGCCTTTTGTTGTAAAGCATTTATTACTGCAGCTGAGCTCAAACCCAGTTTGTTTTACATGAAGAGGGTTTTATTCTGCACTCTGGTGGGAGCAGAGGAGTGATTCAACTCATCTGAGTTAGGAACTCCTGGTAGAAGGCTTGTTGTGTGTTTATTTGATTGGAGTGAAGGCTTAACTGTACAAAAGTCTTTCATCCTGCCAGTATAAAGGCATTATATTTATGGGAGTCTTTGCTAACTTGTTCAGAGCTTCCTTGTGCTTGGTTTGGATGCCTGTGGCTGTAAGACTCTTGGATTGCATCTAACGTCATCTGTGGAGCTACAAAGCTGATGTAAGTATTTTGTTACACTTGCTCTAATGATCTCAGTGCTATTTAACAGTTCTGTGCTTCATTTATTGATTTGTTTGAATGTGTCACTGTTTTTCAGCTTGCACTTGTTAAAGAAATGCCGTCTGTTTGTTGTTGCGTTGTTTGTTAGGTCATTTTAACAGTATACTGATATTTTCTAACCTCCTCTGATACTGCAAAAGCTGTTCTGAGTTTGTCAAAGTTCTCCCAAGTTTGCCAAAGTATTTATAAGTTTTGCAAAGTTTTTTTTTCTGTGTATGTAGAACCTTTCCTACATTTGCACACATTTTTCTGTATTTGGGAACATTTCTCAAGTGTTTGTGAACGTATTTCCAAGGATTCCGGATACTGTGGGAGTTCTGCCTTTTTGTTGCAAAACCATTTGTTACTGCATTTGAGCTCAAAACCAGTTTGTTTTACATTAAGAGGATTTTATTCTGCACATTGGTGGGAGCAGAGGGCTTATTCAACCCATCTAAATTGTGAACTGCTGGTAGAAGGCTTACTGTGTGTTTATATGATTGGCTCGAGGGCTTAACTGTGTAAAGGTTTTTCATCTTGCTAGTAACCTTGCCTTGTATATATGCAAAACTCTCCAGGTTAAAATTCTCTATAGAAAATGCTCTCCATAGTTGCCCACTGTTCAGAGTTGCTCAAAGAGCTTCTAGTTATCTCAGAGGGTAGCACCACTGCAAGTTATCCTATAGTATACCATTAAACACTCTCACTTAGACCTTTAAGTGACTCTCCCCAACTCATTCTCATCTACTAGGGATCTGGTATATTGAACAGGCACTTTCCAGATGTCTCTGTTTGTGGCCTGGTGGATATGGGCATTCTGAGGCAGTGCAGTAACTGCCTCATGTTCACTGACAGCCACTTAATTTTAGAACAAATACAGTATGTGAGAGATTTAGATACACAATGTCAGTGGAGGCAAAGCTCTCACACGCACATATGAAAAATGTAAACCAGGATGTCAGTGTTACACCCAAAACACTCACTACCAGCACTAAGGAACAAACACATAGACCCAGATATGACGAGGTACTCAGATGTAATCTACTCAGACCTCAGAGACCTCCTAAAAGCATCTCTCAGTGGCCCAACACACACTCAAAAAAGAAAAAGCCTCACAGAAAACATGACACTGAAAATCACAATTTCCCTGTTTCCAAGGCAATAAGGCAAGACAAAGCATAGTCAAACATTCTAGTTATTGGGGATTCCATTGTAAGACATACTGATGTCCCCCTTACCAGGCTAAACAAGGAGAAGGTGACAGTGAGCTGTCTGTCTGGAGCCAGTATCCACCAGATCATGAATGCATGTAGATGTTTAAACCACAAGTACCAGTATGACCTGGTCATAGTTGATGTAGTAGTAAATGACCTAAGACATACCTCACTGGACTATATGAAGACAGACATGATGGAGCTCTCTGAATATGTGTCCCAGAAGGGTATATATCTAGCCTTGAGTAGCATCATACCTTCACCAATAACAAAGAAACATAAATTCCATGACCAGGAATATTAATATTAAACACTGCTACTGATGTCTGCGACTCGTCGGTTTCATTGGGTGAACAAAATTTTGCAAGAAAAAGTGTTTCTTTTGAGAAAATTAATTCAGAAGACTCCTTGCACTCAAAAAAATGTGACAAAAAGGCAGCAGCCAGTTCAACAGCAAGCCAAACCGAAGAGGGTATGAGGAAAACACATCAGAAAAACAGAAATAAGACTGTGTGTTACTGACCATAATGCTTGTGATGGACTATTGAACTATTTTTCTGCTTCAGATAATTGAAACATAAATAACTATGATAATGTTAATAGGATTCATGATGATGTTTGTTTAATTTCTGAAACACGTGGGGATATTCATGGTCAAGGGGAAAGGAATGCATTGAAAACTGCCAATTTAACTGACATTAACATTTCTGGTGATGCTGAAAGGGTACTATTAAGAGGGGCAAAGTTTGTCCCAACTAGAATTCCATCTCTTGCAGACATAATTTTAGATGTCAAGAAGTTTTGTTGCAAATTAAACTTGAGTACTTTTTCAAGTAAAGCAGAATGTGATTTTTACCAGTGAAGAAAATGTAAATTTAATAAACACCAGTGATGTGTCTTCAGAGGAAGATGATTTACTTAATTTAAGCATTTATGACAATGAAATGTTTCAACAGTATGTGGGACTTGGTGATGGGGATGTGGGTGATTATGCTGAATCTAATACTGTGTCTGAGCCATTTTTTACTGGATATGGACATTTAGATATGCCTAAACTGACTTCCGGTAGTAATTTTATGCCCCCTAGGACAAGCCATGCTATTAATGTATTTGACAGTTTAGTATGTAAAAAAGTTGAACATTGTTACGGCAATTTTGTAAGGACATTTTGTTCCTATAATCTCAATAAAGGAGAATGTCAGGCATTACAGGAATTAAGGTCTAATATAGATAAGGGTATATATAAAACAGCTGATAAGGGGGTAACTGGGTGTTGAGGAGCATGGATCAATATGATGAAATGGTGTCAAAAATATTGTCTGAAGATGGGCATTATGATAAGTTACAATATAATCCCATTCAAAGATTTTCAATAGAATTAAATGACATTTTGGAAAGTGGGGAAAGGCTTGTTTTTTTTTGAAAAATAAAGATGTCAAAAAATTGATTGTTAGTACACCTAGACACCCTTTCATGTATGCTATTCCAACGATTCATAAAGATTCATAAAGATTTATCTAAACCCCCAGGTCAACCTATTATCTCAGGAATAGGATTTTTTTGGAGAATGTTAATATATTTTTAGATTTTCATCTCAAAAGATATTTGACTGTGATACCTTCACATGTTAAAAACACTCAGGAAATATGTCAAAATTTAGTAAATTTTGAATGGAAAGAAAATTACTTTTGGGGAACAGTAGATGTCAATGCTTTGTATTCTAACATTGACAAAAGATGGGGCATGGAAGCTGTGGCCAAGAAATTGGGGGAAGGACCAGATTCAGCATTTCTGTTGACCCTCCTTGAGTTTTGTTTAACTCATAATTATTTTAAATGGAAGAATTAGTTTTTCTTACAAAAGAAGGGAACAGCGATGGGGCGGCTTTTGCCCCATCTTATGCCATTATCTGTATGGGGGACTTTGAAAGGCAGTTTATGATGTTGGAAGATTATTATGTGAAGAATGTAATTTACTACAAAAGATACATAGATGGTTTGTTATTCATTTGTAAAGGTAGTGAATTAGAATTTTTGGAATTTATGGCAGTTTTGAATAATAACTCACATGGATTGAAATTTACTTAGGCACGGATAGATTCAGCATTTAATTTTTGGATGTAATTTTTTATGTACATAGTGAAAACAGGATACAGCACAAACCATATAGGAAACCCACAGCTGTTAACAATTTTCTACATGCCACTAGTATGCACCCCCTCACCTCACTGAGTCATTGCCATATGGAGAATTTAAAAGGATATTCAGCAAACCTCTGAAGTTAGTTTAAAGGAAACATGTTTAAATGAGGTGTATGATAGATTAAGAGTCAGAGGTTATGATGATAGAATATTACAAAAGGCAAGGAACAAAATTATGGATGATGGGGAGGATCATACTAGGATGACTAGGAGTCATAATGGAGGAGAAATTATGTATAGGAAAAGTGAAGAAGAAAAGAGATTATTTTTCGTCACTAGATATTCTGAATTCTCCTCTGTCTTGGAAAGGATAGTTACACAGGCTTGGGAAATTGTTAGTGAAAACAATACTATTGGTTCCCTGTTTCCCAAACATATTGTGTTTTCTTATGGTAGGCACAATAATCTTAAAGAATTCTTGAACAAGAAATTTTTGAAGCCTGTGTGTCAGGGTATGATGGGTAGAGCAGTAGGTACTTATAGTTGTGGAAACTGTTCAGTATGTAATCGGGCAAAGAATTTACATGGGTGTAGAATTAATAGGAAATTATACAGGGCCAATGAATTTTACAATGCGTTTTCTGTGTGGAGACATGCATGAATGGGCGTACTGTCGTCGAAGGTTGTGCATCAGGGCCGGCAACTCTGCACGTAAAAATCTACTGCCAATCATTAGCGAACCAGAGTTCCGCTGTGGCAACCCCTAACCGGGAAAAGCCAAAAGACACAACAACAACAGCTATGCGGTGATGTATATTATAGGTTGTGGCTGCTACCCCATCTCCTGGTATGTTGGTCAAACTACCAGGAAGGCCAAGATCTGAATTTTGGAACATTTAGGCGACGTTAGAAGGCAGAAGTTAGAAAGTCCTGTAGCCATACATTTTTTGTCCAAGCATCAGGGTTCAGATAGCATTCTATTTTTTAGCATTCTAGCATGACCAATCAATGACAGGGGAAATTTTAAGAAACAATTAAACAGACTAGACAGCAGAATGATTATTAATTTTCATACCTTGCATCCCAATGGAGTGAATTTAGAAAATAATTTGATTATTTGAAATAGGGAGGTTAAGATGTTATTGGCACTTTGTATTATGTATGAAAAGAGTTTTTGTAATACTTTTTGGATGCATTTAAAAATCACATAAGATGCATGATATGACAAAATGACAACTCTTAAAATCACTTAAATTTGTTTAAAAGTGCAGATATAATCTGTTACAAAGTCATTTGGATTACTCATGAAAAGTGCAATAATTCTATAATTTGGGATATGAATTAATATTTACTTTTAGTATAGTAAATAAAATTGTAGCAAGGAAGTTAGAGGTAATTAGAAGTTTATAACATGGTAAAATATTTTTGATATTAAGATAGAAAAGATATATAATATTAAATACATTTAGTAAGACATTTAGTCATATAATAATGATATATATAATATTGTTTAAAATGTATTTATATTTACTGTTTAAACATTCAATGCCATTTGGTTTATATAGAGAAGTGCAATAGCTTGAAAGTCTGAAAATGTTTGCTTAATGTACTGATTTATGTAGTGCTTTATTTGATAATTGATTAATTAAATAATTGGAAGTGGTGTGTGTGTGTGTGTGTGTGTGTGTGTGTGTGTGTATGTTTATATATATATATATATATATATATATATATATATATATATATATATGTATATATATGGACAAAATTGTGTTTAAAATTGTTCCAGCAGAAGGCAAGAAGCCGAGGTACTAGAACATGTTAAATAAAGAATTTTACTTTGCCCTGCAGTGGTGTTCCTGGTCATGGAATTTTTGTTTCTTTTGGGAGATTTCTTGTTGATCTAATGTGTATAGACTTCACCAATAACAATTAGCTTAGTTTCTGGTATCACAACAAGAGGATCCAATATCTGTCAGCCTGGCAAGACATGATAGATAAACCATGATGCTTGCCAGAGATGGTCTGCACTTCTCACCACTTGGCTTCTGGATACTGGCAAAAACTTTATCTATCCCCATAGTGCCTTTTTTCAGGCTATGCCAAGTTGTTAAACCCTCCAACTTAACAAAAATCACTCATGACCACCTAAAATACTGCTGCTCAACTCTAGGAGTTTAAATAAAAAAACTTTACTCCCTGAAAGCACGCCTCACCCTGAAGAAGGCAGACATATTTGCAGTCACTGAAACATGGTTCAGAACCATGGACAGCACCCTAGCTATCAAAGGCTTCAGTGCCTTTCATACATTTCGATCTCCATCAGCTTAGGATAAAACAAAGAGAGGAGGTGTTTCAGTGTTCAAAAGGGAGAAGTACACTGCTAGAATGGTCCAACAACATAACTCATTTGAGCTGCTCCATGCCCAACTAAACATGGGTGTGCCCCCCTATCATATCCTTCCTAGCTACAAATCTCTTAACTTCAGTCTGGAAACCACACCCCCTACCTAAACTTCCTGGAATCTCTTAACATTCAGCCTAACACCATAAACTGGGAAACTTATATGACCCATAATTCACTTGTTCTGTGTTTTTTGGGCTTTTTCAATGCAAAAATCCTGGAGCAACTAGTAGCTCTAGTTGCCCAACTAGAAGTATAAATATCCTAGACCTGGTATTCACGAACATAGGGGGATGCTGCTCCCTCCTATGCATTAAATCCTCACTGGTAATGTTTGATCACAAAATTATCTCCTTTATTATTAAAACTAACCTAGAATCCCCATTAAACTCCAAACCTACTAAGAATTTTGCTAATGTCAATTACCTCAAATTAAGTGACAGCTTATCAAATTTCCAAGCCCCTCCAAACCTGGATGACACTGAGGTCTACTGTGTGATGTACACAAAAGCACTGTACAGCTGCATTCATAGCTGGCTAGAGCAGGCAGTACCTGTCTAACTCAAAGCTATGACTACTGACAGAAATAAACAACCCTATGGACCCCTAGAATAAATAGGCTGTTCAAGAAAAGGCAAAAAATCCTCTCCAAAGCCAAGAAAGAATAGAAAACAGTGCAAAAAGACACTCACCAGTCTTAACAAAAAATTTAGAGGGCTGTTCAAATTTGCCAAAGCAAACTATGAGGCAAATATGGCCTTACAGGTGAAAGATAACCATAAGGCTTTTTCTTAATTATGTTCATAACCTCAGGGGAAATGATCAGCAATGTGCCAAGTTAATCATGGATGGCAAAACTTTCACCCATCCGGAAACTATGGCAAACCTGCTGGCCAACAAGTTCAGTGCAAACTGCTCCCCCCATCTACTTCTACCACACCCAAAGAAATACCGGAAACAATCCCCCTGCTGGTCATTACAAAGGAACAGGTCCTTACTGCAAGAAATCATCAAATCCCCAAATGATGCTCACATGCAACAAACAGACCTAAAAATAACAACCAACTGGTGCCAAAACCATGGTCTGAAACTAAATGCTAAAAATGTGTAATCATACACGTCAGTAAATTAGATACCCTGCAAATTATAATATTGATAGCATGCCCCTAAAAGTAGACCCAGTGGTGAGGGACCTAGGAACACAGATAGATAGTAACCTAAACTTTGACCACCAGGTAGCTATGGTAGTGAGGAAATCCTTTTGTGTGACTCAACTTATAAGTAAAGTCATAGCATCGTGGTCAAAGGACGTTATACTGCTATTGTATTTGTTCCTCATGAGGCCCATAATCAAGTACAATGTCCCTTATACATTTTAAAACTGTAAACCAATGACAACAGACCACAGCTACAAATCAGGTGCAAAGTTTATTGGTTTAGCGCTTTCTTCTCGTGATAGAGACTTCCTCAGAACAAACACACAATGCTAACCCAGCCCTTAAATACCCATTAATCAAGTACCTAATTATAAAATTAATCACATGACAATGCTGAAATTAGTCATAAAATCTAATTTACAAGTTTCAAAATGTAAACGTTAAGACATATTATACAAAATATAAAATATGAAAATAATTCCCCTATTAAGACACAACAATTAGGACACTAAAAACTAGAAAAACTAAAAGACTTAACCTGTAAGGTATTTTAATTTTAAAATACAAGCTATATTAATGGCCACATTTATACCTGGATACTGTGTTGCGCCTAATCTAAGTTGCCATTTTAGTTCACAAATGTCCAGGTGCACATCAATAATTTTTCCCTGTGGATCTTTGGCAACATAATCAGCTACCAAAAACTTAAAACAGTGATTGCTGTGCACCTTAATATGTCTAAACAGGGCGTTAGTAATTTTTCCCTTTCTTATGTCATACATATGTTCACTAACTCAAATTTGTAAAGATCTGGAAGTCTTTCCAATATAAAAAAAAGGGCACATTTGGCACTTTGTCAAATATACAAGTTTTACACTATTACAATTAAAATGCCCTTTAATAACAATGTTTTTGCAATTTAATTTGAATTTGTCCTTAGTTTCTAGTATGTGGAAACAAATGTTGCACCTACCACATTTAAAATTCCCAATGGGTCTGTTGGAACAACTACCAGAGGTGTCTTTACCTAGTTCAAAAAGATTTTTAAAAGACCTATCTTTTCTATAAACAATTTTTGGGGGCACACTAACCCAAAATGTCCCAATTGCTAACAATAATGTCAACAATCTTTTCTGTATCCAGATTAAAGGTCGTAATAAAACTCAACCCAAACCTTGCTCTTATTCCCTTGTTCTCACTGAAAGCTTGTTCCAACCTAGTCCTTGTTGTCCCACTCAAAATTGGCCTATGCAAACCCTTGTCACATTTTTCCACAACTTCCTTTGTAATTTTTTCCAAAAATATGTCAGGGTATCCCCTCTTAGTAAACATGCTGATGATAAAGTTCACTTCATCTAAAAAGTGACAGTCCAAACTGATCATTCTGGTCGCCCTGACAAGTTGACCATTATGGACTTCTTCTGATACAAGGGATGCCAACTACCAAATTCCAAATAGGAATTTGAGAAAGTGGGTTTTCTATATATATTAGAACACAATTTTTCTTCCTCAACATTCCAAGACAAATTGACGTCTAGGTATGAAATGTTCTCTTTGTTGTAATGGTAGGAGAACCACAAGAAATCCACAGTATTGTTAATATAAGTGAGAACACCCTTAAGTTGTTCCTCAGTGCCCTTCCACACAAGAAACAACTCATCTAAATATCTGGTGTAATGCAAAATGTTAGGACAATACACACTATTCATAATAAATTCCTGCTCCCAGTAGGACATGATAAAATTGGCAAAAATAGGGGCACAAGTCAACTGTTTAAAATACTGACCTTCAAAATGTACATAATTATTATTTAAAACTATGTCCATAAGGGCAGTGACCTTATTGATAGAATTCTGGTCATACATTTGGGTTTTCACCAACTGTCTTTCTAATCATTGAACACCCTCAATGTGGAGTATAGCCTCAAACAAGTTGACAACATCTACAGTAACCAAAATCATTCCAGGAGATATACTAGTGTACTCTAATTTCTCCAGAAAATGCCATGAATCTCTCGTAATGTAGTTAAACTTTTTCAAGCCCTTTTGTAACAATTGATCCAAAGACTTACTAATAAAACAAGTCTTTGATCTATGTCCATCAACAATGGGCGAAATTTCAAATTTGACAAGCCCTTATGAATTTTCGGTATTCCGAAAATGTTGAGTATCGTGCGATGGTCATTTTTCATGAATTCATATTCATCCAAACTAATTTGGCCTTGGAAAACCATATCATCTAGTGCCAAATCGATCTTTCTATAAGCTATATGGATTTCATTGAGGGAACTTTCTTCATAGGTCCCATCCATAAGTAAAGAATTCATTTTATCTAAATACTCACTTCTGTTCAATAAAACCACCCCACTTCCCTTGTCAGGTCTCATAATCCGTATAGTTTTGTCATTAATAAACTCCGTTAGTATGACACTTTCATTTGCTGTAAAGTTACCATAATTTTCACACTGGGAACATTTAAAATACTGTCTAATGCCTTTCTCACAAATCTTTTCGTAAATGCGTATAGCATTATTCAGTGGTGGATAAAAAGCACTTGGTCTGGTTGTCCTAACCAGCCCACCTTCTCCAAAATTAATATCATCATTAAACCACAAGTTGAGGTTAAACTTCCGCGTAAAACATTTTAAGTCAATTATAATGTCAACTAAATTACCCCCTTCTTGCAGGGATAAAAGTGAAACCTTTTGCTAGAAGGTCAGCATGTTCAATACCCACAACTTTAGAAGAGTAGTTAAAAATGTTAAAATCATTAGCACCATTGTTAACTATAGTGCAAATATCACTAGAAACCACATTTTGTTTGTTGTTAAAATCTACTAAATTGGTCAAACAAGTTTTCATAGGGTTTCCTTCCTCCAGACCACACAACAAATCATGAATAGCAACATCCACAGTGTCAGCATCCATTGGGCCTCCCCCTCCCCACTATCCTTACCAATCAAAGCGTGGCCAGCCCAGTATGCTGGGCACCCTGTTTGATTTAAAATGCCAACTGCGGAGTTAAAAGATTTGAAACTAGCACCTTCCGTGCCTACAGGAAATCCTGTTTCCAAATCCAGATTTGGATGTGGTAAACTAGGTAACAGCATTTCATTAAAATCAACTAACTCTGGAACAGCATTTACAACTGCGCCATAATTAACATTGATATTTTTCTTTCTTACTGATACATGTACAAACATTATCAAAGACATTTTTAATAGCATTGTCAACACCATATTGATTATCTAAAGTAAAAAAGTTGATCACAAAATCCAAGTTATCATCCACATTACCCATAATTTCATTTAATTCAGTTTCAAGCCCCCTGGCTTGTTGCACATTAAAACCATCTTTGTTCAAACTACATGTCTCTGAACTAAATTCTGACAAGTTTGTAAGGCTAGCAACCAGTTACTCATTAGACAAAGTCTTATTAACAGGACTAGGGCCAGCCACAGTCACAATATTTAGGCTTTTTTTGACGTGACCCAATCCACCATATGAAACTACAGAATTAGTACTAAAAAACCTTTTACTTACAACTAGTGGATCGGAATCATCATCACAAATAGCAGAAGCTAGCAAAACCGATTATTGGTCCTTTTAGGCCTGGCTCCTTGCCTTGTGTAGTCTATATTTTTGCCCTTGGAAAAATGGGAAGGCTGATTGTTCTTTCCACAAAGCCTCTCGGACCGCCTATCTCCTTCGTTAAATTCCTCACCAGTTGTAGAGTTGAAACGCCTTCCTTTTTGAAACCTCTGCTCCGACGTCACTTGTTCCGCCCCTCTTGACTCACTATTGGATGGTCCTCATTTGTCACTCGCTCTGTTCCCCAATGAGAACGGGTAAACTTTGTTAAGGGAATATTCATTAATATCCCTTCTGAGCTTATTCTGTTTTCTTAAAAAGATAGCACTACAAGTGTTGCCAACATTTTTTTGGATCTCTAAATAACTAACCCGATGCTTTTGGTAATCACAGTCTGCAAGTATTGATTGATTAAGGGTATCCAAACTATTACATCGGGTTGATAATGCCTGATTATTATATTTAATCATCAGGTGCATAATTTCAATACCCATACGGTCAAACAGAGCATGTAATTCAGTAAGAAATTCGTCATTTTCTTCTGCACCGTTAGGGTATCTCTACAACCTTAGACCCCCTCGGAATATGCCCCAACTCAATGTTCTTTTCCAAATATGAGTTTTCCATCTGTAATTTTTTGTACACAAGCAAATCATGTTCAAATGTTTTTAGCTTTTCTGGCAGCGTGGCAGATTGTTCAGAATTCTGTGCACGACTGTCATTACTAACTCGAAAATTAAAATTAAAGCTATTGGTCTTCCAGGCTTCTCCCCCATCTTCAGTCGCAGAAATTCCATTTCCAACTGAATGTTCATTCCCCTGTTTGGGACCACTTCCATTCTGTCCAGGGGAACTGGTATAGTCTGCGTGGGCTGGGTTAAAGGGAGCCCCAGACTTTCAAAGAGATTGCTAGCCACTGGTAAATCAGTTTTGTCCATTAAATTCTGAATCTGTGCAGTATGTACTGCCAATTGCTGATTTATTTCATGTAATACATCCAAAACTTCACCATTGGTAGCTGTAGAATCCATGCTGTTGGAAATTTCACCAAAACAATCCAAAACAAACAGTAGAACAATAAAACTGTAAACCAATGACAACAGACCACAGCTCCAAATCAGGTGCAAAGTTTATTGGTTTAGCGCTTTCTTCTCATGATAGAGACTTCCTCAAAACAAACACACAATGCTAACCCAGCCCTTAAATACCCATTAATCAAGTACCTAATTATAAAATGAATCACATGACAATGCTGAAATTAAATGTGGTAGGTACAACATTTGTACTCACATACTAGAAACTAAGTACAATTCCAATTAAATGGCAAAAACATTGTTATTAAAGGGCATTTTAATTGTAATAGTGTAAACCTTGTATATTTGGCAAAGTGCCAGATGTGCTCTGTTTTTTTTTTTTTTTTTTTTTTAATGTGGGAAAGACTTTAACCCAGCCACTGGGGATGCACAAGCCAGTGCATTTCTTTGTGCCGGTCCCAAGCCCGGATAAATGGTGAGGGTTGTGTCAGGAAGGGCATCTAGCGTAAAAATTCTGCCACATAACTTATGGTGCGAAAATTTCATATTTCCATACCGGATCGGTCGAGGCCCGGGTTAACAACGACCGCCACCAGTACTGTTAGCCAACAGGGTGCTGGCGGAAATTGGGCTACTGTTGGCCGAAGGAGAAGAGGAGGGCGAAGGCATGCCCAAAGGCAGTAAGAGAGGAGGAAGGTTAGGATTGTAGCAGTGAGGGTAGGAACTTTGAATGTTGGCAGTATGGCTGGTATAGGAAGAGAGCTAGCTGATATGATGGAGAGAAGGAAGGGTGATATATTGTGCGTGCAAGAGACCAGATGGAAGGGAAGTAAGGCCAGGTGTTTAGGAAACAGGTTCAAATTGTTCTATCATGGTGTGGATGGCAGGAGAAATCGGGTAGGGGTTATGCTAAAGGAACAATATGCCAAGAGTGTTTTAGATGTGAAGAGAGTGTCTGTCCGAGTGATGTTTATGAAGCTCAAAATTGATGGTGTAATGATGAATGTTGTTAGTGCATATGCTCCACAAGTTGGGTGTGCGATGGATGAGAAAGAGAAATTTTGGCGTGAGTTGGATGAAGTTGTGATGAGTGTACCCAAGGGTGAGAGACTAGTGATTGGAGCGGACTTTAATGGGCATGTTGGTGAAGTGAACAGAGGGGATGAGGAAGTGTTGGGTAGGTATGGTGTTAAGGAGAGGAATGCAGAAGGTCAGATGATTGTGGATTTTGCAAAAAGGATGGACATGGCTGTGGTGAATACGTATTTTAAGAAGAGGGAGGAGCATAGGGTGACGTACAAGAGTGGAGGAAGATGCACACAGGTGGATTATATCCTATGTAGGCGGGCCAGTCTGAAGGAGATTGGAGACTGTAAAGTGGTGGCAGGGGAAAGTGTAGTTAAGCAGCATAGAATGGTGGTCTGTAGGATGACGCTGGTGATCAAGAAGAGGAGGAGAAGTGTGAAAGCTGTGCCAAGGATTAAATGGTGGAAGTTAAAAAAGGGTGATTGTGAAGTGGAGTTTAGGGAAGAGTTAAGACAGGCACTGGGAGGCAGTAGAGAGTTACCGAATAGCTGGGTAACTACAGCAGAACTAGTAAGGGAGACTGCTAGAAAGGTGCTTGGTGTGACATCTGGACAGAGGAAGGCGGACAAAGAGACCTGGTGGTGGAATGAGGAAGTACAGGAGAGTATACAGAGGAAGAGGCTGGCGAAGAAGAAGTGGGATTGTCAAAGAGATGAAGAAAGTAGACATGAGTATAAGGAGATGAGGCGCATGGCAAAGAGAGAGGTGGCAAAAGCTAAGGATCAGGCGTATGGAGAGTTGTATGAGAGATTGGACACTAATGAGGGAGAAAAGGACCTGTACCGATTGGCTAGAGCTGTGGTATTGTATGAGGAAGTCGGGAGTGGCAGAGAAGTATGTAAGAGTGGTACAGGATATGTACGAGAGTAGTGTGACAGTGGTGAGGACTGCAGTGGGAGTGACAGATCCGTTTAAGGTGGAGGTGGGATTATATCAAGGATCAGCTCTGAGTCCTTTCTTATTTGCAGTGGTGATGGACAGGTTGACAGATGAGATCAGACAGGAGGCCCCGTGGACTATGATGTTTGCAGATGACATTGTGATCTGTAGTGAGAGTAGGAATCAGGTTGAGGAGACTCTGGAGAGGTGGAGATATGCTCTAGAGAGCAGAGGAATGAAGGTCAGCAGGGCAAGACAGAATATATGTGTGTAAATGAGAGGGAGGGTAGAGGAATGGTGAGGATGCAGGGAGTAGAGTTGGTAAAGGTGGACGAGTTTAAGTACTTGAGATCAACAGTTCAAGAGTAATGGTGAATGTGGAAGAGAGGTGAAGAAGAGAGTACAGGCAGGGTGGAATGGGTGGAGAAGAGTGTCATGATTGATTTGTGACAGGTCGGTACCATTAGGAGTGAAAGGGAAGGTCTACAAGACAGTAGTGAGACCAGCTATGTTATATGGGTTGGAGACAGTGGCATTGACAAAAAGGCAGGAGTCAGAGCTGGATGTGGCAGAGTTAAAGATGTTAGAATTTGCACTTGGTGTGACTAGGATGGATAGGATTAGGAATCAGTATATTAGAGTGTCAGTTCATGTTGGACAGTTTGGAGACAAAGCAAGAGAGACAAGATTGCGTTGGTTTGGACATGTGCTGAGGAGGGATGATGGGTATATTGGGAAAAAGATGCTAAGGATGGAGCTGCCAGGTAAGAGGAAAAGAGGAAGGCCTAAGATAAGGTTTATGGACGTGGTGAGAGAGGACATGCAGGCGGATGGTGTGACAGAGCAAGATGCAGAGGACAGGAAGAAATGGAAAGAGATGATCTGCTGTGGCGACCCCTAACGGGAAAACCCGAAAGATGATGATGGTATGTTGGAAAGACTTCCAGATCTTTAAACATTCGAGTTAGTGAACATATGTATGACATAAGAAAGGGAAAATTACTAACACCCTGTTTAGACATATTAAGGAGTACAGCAATCACTGTTTTACGTTTCTGGTAGTTGATTATGTTGCCAAAGATCTACAGGGAAAAATTATTGATGTGCACCTGGACATTTGTGAACTAAAATGGCAACTTAGATTAGACGCAACACAGAATCCAGTTATAAATGAAGCCATTAATATAGCTTGTATTTTAAAATTAAAATACCTTACAGGTTAAGTCTTTTAGTTTTTCTAGTTTTTAGTGTCCTAATGGTTGTGTCTTAATAGGGGAATTATTTTCATAGTTTATATTTTGCATAATATGTCTTAATGTTTACATTTTGAAACTTGCATATTAGTTTTTATGACTAATTTCAGCATTGTCATGTGATTAATTTTATAATTAGGTACTTGATTAATGGGTATTTAAGGGTTGGGTTAGCACTGTGTGCTTGTTCTGAGGAAGTCTCTATCACGAGAAAAAAGCGCTAAACCAATAAACTTTGCACCTGATTTGGAGCTGTGGTCTGTTGTCATTGGTTTACAGTTTTATCCCTTATGCATGTACCTATCCAGGCACTTACACCAACTGGAGCTGCCCCAGAGGCTTCCCACAAAAAAAAAAAAAATAATACAAAGCATAAGACACATGTCTTATGCAGAGAGACTAAAGGTTCTATCCCTTTACTCTGTCTCATATTGTATGAGAGGTGACTTATACTTAACTTACAAAGCATTCTCTGATCCACCCTGATGTAAATGTTAGATATGAACAAGAAAAATATATGAGAGTTACACATTCTATGGACCTAAACCTTATCTGTGACTCTAACAGAACTTACTGGGGAGACAGATTTGTGTCCTAAAGGTTACCTCATCTATGGAATAAACTGCCCATCTTCGTAAAACAAAGCCTGTTACTCACTCTCTTCAAAAAGAATTTGGATAAATAGGTGGGGAACAGTAAATTCACTCCCGGGGTATTGCCCATGTCCCTTATGGGCATAAACAGTCTGTAAATTGACTCAGGGCTCCAACACTCTCATAAACAAAGATATAGGGGACTTGCAGACATTGGACCCGACCCAGTTTGGCTTTGTCAAGGGAAGATCATGCCTTTTGAACTTGGTCGACTTCTTCGAAATAGTCACCAAGGCCATTGATGAGGGAAAGGCAGTCCATACAGCCTACCTTGACCTTGCAAAGGCTTTTGACACAATACCCCACTCGGGTATTGTAGAAAAACTTACCAGCTTAAATGTAAACCCATATGTCACAAGATGGGTTGCAAACTGGCTTAAGGACAGAACCCACAGGGTTAGAGTTGCTGGCGCTGTGTCAGACTCCAAGCCGGTCACAAGTGGTGTCCCACAGGGCTCGGTCCTTGGCCCCTATTGTTTGGCATCTACTTCTCAGAAGTACAGGCCAACATGGGAGGACTTTGGCTGACAAAGTTTGCAGATGACTGCAAACTGGGCCATAGTGGAAAGTGCATCGGACACTGATATCCTTCAGAAGGGACTCACGGAAACAGATAGCTGGTGCCAGAGCCATGGCCTGAAGTTAAACGCCAAAAATGTATAGTCATACCCTTCGGGAAAAACAAGGTAACCCCAAGCTACCATATAGGTGGCAATCCACTAAGCACAGAAGAGGTTATCAGGGACCTGGGGACCCAGGTTGACAGTGGCCTTTCTTTGACACTCACATTGCTAAAGTGGTTAGAAAGACCTTCTACATTGCCCACCTGATCATGAAGGGATTCACATCCAGATCTAGTGAGGTCATTGTTCCCTGTACTCTTCACTTATCAGACCAATGATCGAGTACAATGCCCCATTCAGGATGTATCTCACCCGACATCTGCAGCAATTGGAGAGACCCCAAAAGTTCCTCACCAAAAGGATAAAGGACTCCAAAATCTGTCATATGCTGCCAGATTGAAGAAACTCCAGCTCTATTCAGTCGCATACCGTCTGCTCAGAGGTGACATGTGCCTGACATACAAGGCCATGTCCAACCCGGAATTAATGGACATGCTCCACCTCAAAAATCCAAATCCACCAAAACCACTAGAGCAAGCGACTTAAACCTTAGCACGGATATAAATAGGACGTGCTGGAGGGATAGATTTATCACTCAGAGACTCCCTATGCTGTGGAATAAAATCCCGGTCCATGTGAGGCAGAGCACCTCGCTGACTCTGTTCAAGAGAAATCTAGACCTGTGGATGGGAGATCGTAGGTTTACCCCGGGAATCATCTCTGGGTCACTGCTGGACAGAGGCACAACAAACTAATGGGCACAGTATTTTTTCATATAAGGGGTGGCGTAAGCCACAATAATTTGGGCTAGGCTTATAAATGCCTTAGGGCAGATAGCCTAGTATAAACCTATGAACCTATGAACCTAAGAACCACTACCTTAATATTACCACATCCCATATTTGGGGAATTAAGATATAATATTGCCATATCATGTGTATTATTGGCTAGAATTGTAAAGGCTCTTATGCCATTAGCCTAGTAATCACCTATGAACCTATGAGACTATATATGTGTCTACGTCTGCTGCATGCACTGAAACTGTATCTGTGTCTATGTCTGCTGCATGCAATCAGACTGTATTTGTGTATACATTTGCTGCATGCAATGAGACTGTATCTGCATCTATGTCTGCTGCATGCACTCAGACTGCATGTGTTCTCTGTCTGCTGCATGCACTCATACTGTATCTGTGTCTGTTGCATGCACTGAGTCTGTATCTGTGTCTATGACTGCTGCATGCACTCAGAGTGCATTTGTATCTATGTCTACATGCACTCAGGCTGTATCTGTGTCTGCTGCATACACTGAGTCTATATTTGTGTCTACATCTGCTGCATGCACTGAGACTGCACACATAAGAAAATTCGAGAACTAGTCTCAGATCAGGAACTGCCTCTCTAAATTAATAGAGTCGGACCATGGTAATGAATGAAACATATCCAAACAGCTGTCTCACAGCAGTAAAACTACTTTCTGTTCTACATTTCTATAACCTTATTCACCATGATGACACCTTTCAACAGCAGTATCACAGCTCACATTGGGACAGCACAGTGCACAGCTCACACCCAGACAGCACAGTGCACAGCCCACACCTGAACAGCACAGTGCACAGCTCACACTTGAACAGCACAGTGCACAGCTCACACCTGAACAGCACAGCACACATCTCACACCTGGACAGCACAGGGAACAGCTCACATCTAGACAGCACAGGGCACAGCTCACATTGGGACAGCACAGTGCACAGCTCACACCTAGACAGCACAGCACACAGCTCACACCTGGACAGCACAGGGCACAGCTCACACCTGAACAGCACAGTGCACAGCTCACACCTGTACAGCAGTGCACAGCTCATACATAGACAGCACAGCACACAGCTCACACCTGAACAGCACAGGGCACAGCTCACATTGGGACAGCACAGTACACAGCTCACACCTAGACAGCACAGCACACACCTCACACCTGGACAGCACAGGGCACAGCTCACATTGGGACAGCACAGTGCACAGCTCACACCTGGACAGCACAGGGTACAGCTCACATTGGGACAGCACAGTGCAGAGCTCACACCTGGACAGCACAGTGCACAGCTCACACCTGGACAGCGCAGTGCACAGCTCACACCTGGACAGCACAGTGCACAGCTCACACCTAGACAGCACAGCACACAGCTCACACCTGGACAGCACAGGGCACAGCTCACATCAGGACAGTACAGTGCACAGCTCACATTGGGACAGGACAGTGCACAGCTCACACCTGGACAGCACAGTGCACAGCTCACACCTGGACAGCACAGGGCACAGCTCACATCAGGACAGCACAGTGCACAGCTCACTTTGGGCAGCACAGTGCACAGCTCACACCTGGACAGTACAGTGCACAGCTCACACATGGGCAGCACAGTGCACATTTTGCAATGTAGCTTGTAGTCAGCAGCTTAGATGTTGCTCCTGTCACAGGTTCATAGGTATTTCCCAGGCTATTGATCTGAGAAGATCATAAGAATACTTGCCTTACATTCTCTCTGTAATTTTTAGCCTTATATCGTTGCATACAAATAGCCCAGAAATGGGCCAAACAAGAATAGGTTGAGACATTTACATTTACCTTATTCATGAGAAAAAGGGGTGCTAAACCAGGGGTGAATTTGTGATTACCCATTCATTCTTACAGTTGAACAGAGAAAACAAAGTATTTTGCTTTATGTGGGGTGGAAGACGATCCCATAGAAGCAATAATCTTTGTGAAACATACTTATTCTTCCAACTTGTTCGATTTATTTTGAAAAAGAGATTGAGATCCCGTGAACAGGTGTTCATTATTCCATTGGACTTGTAAATGTACAATAGCTCTGAGAGAATAGGGTCTGCTGAAGCTCTATACACAAAGCAGAGGTCACCTCTCAGAACCTTGTACGATACCAAGAAAGGGACAAGGCTTTGAGATGGTCTGCATAGTCATGGATGCATCATGTATTATATTTATCACATGGGATATGCACTGCAAAATATGTCTCGGAATTACTCACATATTTTAATAAAGTCTGGTTAAAATACAAGCTTTCAAGTTCACCAGCAGTTTACTAGGTAAAATAAAAGCTCTTTGGCTTTATAAGTACTTATTTATAAAATGTTAATGAGGTAATAGACTATTTCTCAGTAATGGCACAACAGAAAAATGTTACTCAGCTGTGAACTTGGCTAAAATCATATGAGTCTTCAGGACTCCATCCTTAAGGCAACTCATATTGTTCACCATGCTAATAAAATACATTTATTAACTCTGGTTCTTATATCAAACATATGCTCCAGTATTCTATTTTTAGACATTTTAATATTTTTCTGACATGTTATGTACATACTAAAATATTCCTTGTTTCAGGGATTAATATAAGGAGACCCCAGACATCACATATAACCTTATTAATGCTTTCAGTAGCTAACAAATATGCCAATATACATTGCATATTCTTTTTTCATACAAGTCACTATTTGTTATCATTTGTTCTCCATTAAATAATGTCTGTTATCTAAGTAGCCCTCAATATCTCATTTCCTCTTTCACTTTCTCAAATGTACTAATGCTAAATCCTGTAATAATTATATGAAGCAGCAGGAATAAAAGTGACAATCTTCAGTGCAATCACATAAGCCAGTTGGGCTGAATGAGGGTTTTTTAATTAATCCATAATTGAAAAATTAATGATCAGTTCATTCCGTTTTTTGCATGCAAGTGCTTATAAAGCAAGAGGGATCTTTTAAGATATCCTATGAAATGCTGGTCAGCACAAAAGCTTGTATTTTATCCACTTATATTAAAATGTGGGTGTTATCCTAAACTGCATTTTTCTTGATTAAAAATATTTCTCTGCTTATTTTTTTTTATTTTTCATGTGGCATATGGTTATGCATACTGATACAACAACCGTGTGTAAGCACTCATTTTTAGCAGACCTTGTTTGTTTTTTTGTTTTTTGGTTTTTTTTTTTGCAGACTATCCCTGATTTTGCTTTGTATTTTGCTCTGTACCTCATAAAAGCTTTGATTTTCTGGTAAATTACTGAGGATTACGGTCAGTCAATAATGCTAGACATTAGAGTTTCATACTTCTTATAATGTGAAAAATGCATATTGAGGCAAAATATATTGTTCTAACTGTAATGTTTAAAAATTGTTCCTGATTTTGGGACTTTGTCCCTTTATTACTTTGGCTTTGTCCGGAATTCTGGAGCAAAGAAGGTGAAAGTTATGCATACCAGAGACTTTCTTTGTTAGGAGTTACTGTGGTCTTTTAATTTGGGTTCTGTGTCTTGATAGGTATATGTCAAAGGGGGCAGTACGTTCTATTATGGGCCTAATCTGGGAAGGGTAGAGAAGGATGACTTTCTTGGATTTGAAGGATATAACCTTACTGATTTGTTGTACTAAGTAAAAGGATTTTGTGATGACTGTTGACCCATGGTGATTCAATGAAAGTTCAAGCTCTGCAAGCTTGCCCAGATCTCTGATAACAATGGAAACTTTAAGTTGAATATTATCAAAGACATTGACGCAGAGATGTTCTTGCTTCCCAAAAAATAATATACTGCATTTGTTTTCTTTGTTGTATTAAGTTTCAGGCTGTGATCTTTACATCAGGAATTAGTATGGCTAAGACCATTTTGCAGAACATGGATATCAGCTGGAAAGTTAACAACAGCGCCATGTTTGCAGTCATTAGTAAACAACCAGCCAGAGACCCTTGATACCAGGGAAGCATTATCCAAACAAAAGTGGTCCCATCACAAAACCGTGGGGTATGCTACTTGTGACATGTCTCTTTGATGATAGCATGCCACCAGCCCTCACTGTAAGGGTTCTTTCTATGAACCAGTTTGTGCTCCACCAGGTTACACAAGTGATGACATTCAATTTGCTGAGTTTATTTATGACAGCAGATTATATCACAGCACTGAAAGTCTTCATCAGATCAAAGTAGTGTTTACACTGATTTCCTTTTATCCATTGTCTCAGTCACACCCTTTAAAGAAGTTCACCGATTCCAGTAGACAAGATCTATGTTTCATGAAGTCGAATGGGTTGAGAATGAGAACCTACAGGCTATCTATGTCATCATAAGGAGCTCCATTCTAATTATGTCTATTACATCACAGATAATGATGATGAAACTAATGGAGCTATAGTTCTCAGAGTCAGTGGTGGCCTCTCCGGTGTGCAGGCACATCACTGTGGTTGCTCCTCCAGCTTCAGCCTAATATCCAGTGTTGAAGCAAAGGTTGACTATGTGGATGAGGAGGTCATTAAGCTGAGTTAAACAATAACTTAAAGACAGCCAAGTTCATAGGTTCATAGGTGTGTACTAGGCCAACACCCCAGGAACCTTTACAAGCCTAGCCCATAGATGTGCCCTGGCATCATGCCGCCATTAGTTCCTGGTGCCTTTATCAAGTAGAGCCACTGGAGTGATCCCTGGAGTGAACTTTCTATTTCCTATCCACTCATCAAGATTTCTCTTGAAAAGGGCCACTGAGGTACTCTGCTTGACATGTATGGGAAGTCTATTCCAGAGCATGGGCAGTCTCTGGGTTAAAACCCTGGCCCTCCAGCATGTTCTGTTGATTGTGGTAATGAGGTTGAGGTCCCTGGGGTGTGTGGTGTGGAGGGAATGAGATTTATTTAGGTGTAACATTTCTAACAGGGCTGGGTCAGACATGGCTTTGTAAGTTAAGCAGAGATTGCCTCTTAATAGATGATATGAGACAGAGAAAAGCTGGAGTTTTTTTAGTCTGTCCATGTAGGGCATGTGTTTAAGGCCTTAGATCCTCTTTGTGAGGTACTTTTGCGGCCTTTCCAGCTGTTGCAGGTGTTTAGTGAGCTACATGCAAAATGGGGCATTATACTCAATGATTGGTCTAATGAGGGAAGAGTAGAGACAGATGATGACCTCTTTCTTTCTGGATGCAAAACCCTTGGTAATGAGATGTGCCACATAGAAGGACTTTCTGACCACAGTGGCAATATGGTGGTTGAAGGAGAGGTTGCTGTCAACCTGTATACCGAGATCTCTTATAATGCCTTCAGTGTTCAGTGGGCTACCATCAATGTGGTAATTAGTGGGAACTGAGTTTTTCCCAAAGGGAATGATGACGCAATTTTTGGCATTAAGCTTAAGGCCATGGTTTCGACACCAGTCATTAGTCTCAGTTAGGCCTTGCTGTAGGATGTCTACATCATTTGGGGAGTTAATAATGGTTCCCAGCTTGCAATCATCGGTGAACTTGGTTAGCCAGAGTTCCTCCGTGTTGGCCTGGACTTCTGACAAGTAGAAGCCAACCAAGGGAAGGATCCAGGACCGATCACTGTGGGACTCCACTCATGACTGGTCAGCAGTCTGACTTGGCGCCTGCTACTTTCACACTGTGGATTCTATCTGTGAGCCAATTTGCAACCCACCTAGTGATATAGGGGTTGATGCCTAGTTTGGTGAGTCTATCAATAATTCCTGAGTGGGGAATGGTATCACAGGCCTTGGCCAGATTGAGGTAGGGTGTATGAACTGCCTTACCCTCATCCACAGCTCTGGTGACTGACTCAAAGAAGTCAACCAGGTTGAGCAGGCATGATCCACCCTTCACAAAACCAAATTACGTGGGATCCAGAGTTTGGAGATTCCCTATAGCCTTGTTAATTAGGCACATGATGATGTGCTCCATAGCCTTACATATCATACTCATCAGGCTAATGGGGTGATAATTCCCAGGGTCTGTAGTTACTCCCCCTTTATGGAGAGGGATGACTGTAGCTGTGTACCATTCTTTAAGGACAAAGCCTGAGGTGAGGCTGTGATTGAACAGGACACACAGGTATGGTGCCAGTTCACTTTGTAGTTCATGTAGAACACAGCCAGGGATATTGTCGGGTCCCATGGAAGCTACATTCTTGGTCTTGGACAATGCAGCTTTAACCTAGCTGCAGTAATGCTGGGTGACTGGCATTCTTCCGGTATTGTCATTGGTCCTTTAGGGGGGAGAGAGGGGTAAAGTTGGCACTGAATCTGTCAGCCAATATGTTGGCAATATCTGTTGGTTCAGTATAGGAGGCACCATTGTGCAGTAACTCAGAGCAAAACCTGGGTATTGCTGTGGAGATTTTTGATATAACTGTAGAAGGCTTTGTAGTTGTTTTTACTGTCTGCCGCAATTCTGCTTTCATAGCTAGCTTTAGATGTTTTGATGAGGGATCTCAACTTTTTGTTGAGGCTAATAAGGGAGTTTTTCCAGTCTTAGGACTTCACCTTTTTCTGCAACAGTTTCTTCCTTCTGTTGTAGAGTTTGTTAATGGCAGGGTACCACCAGATTGGCTTCCTTTTTTTGGAGGAGAGTGTCTTGGTTCTGTTTGGTCTGGCTAGTTCCATGCATTTTTGTACGTGTTCATACAGTGCATTGGTGTATGATTTGACATGCACCTATTTTCCATTTGCATGGGTGCCGTGAAGTTAGCCACCTCTGTTTTTAGGAGCCCAAAGTCAGCTTTGGAGAAGTTTTTCATGGTGGTTACCTTTGCTGGTAGTGTGGGTGAGATGTGGATTTCCATGGTAATTAGTTTGTGGTCGGATCTAACCAGGGAGGAACTGACTATTGGTGTTGGGTAATGGTTGCCCATGTTAGTAATAATCAGGTCAAGGATGTTGCTTCCTCTAGTGGGGGTAAGAATGATCTGGTTCAGCGCATTGGAATTAATGAATTCCAGGAAGCGTTGGGCAAGTGTATTGGTGCATGAGTAGTTTTCCCAGTTGATGGAGGGGTAGTCACCCAGTATGAGAGTGTTGGGTTGGACCCTAATAGTTTCCAGTGTGCTTAGGAACATGGAGTGAGAATCTTGGGACATGGTTGGGGACTTATAGCAGGCCACAACATGAATCGCCGTCTTACCCACTGTTAGTTGTACCTGAAGTATCTCCAATGAGTTATGCTGGGCTACTAGTATGGAGGTGTGCATATCCTTTATGAATATGGAGACACCACTGCCATTGGAGCTTCGGTCCATGTTCTGGGGCCGAAAGGTGTGGAATGAGTTATAGTCTGGTAGTGCAGGGGTGCTTTCTGCTGCTTTAAACCAGGTCTCCGTTACAGCATAAATGTCGATGTTCTCCATTTTGAGGAGTGCTTCGATCGAGTGTATCTTAAGATTTAGACTTCTACCATTGAGCAGCACGACATTATTTATAGCTGTTATGGCTGTAATTTGATCTTTGGTCTTTGGTGTATTGTCAGGCCCCATGTTGAATGTGCAACAGTGATACTAAGGTGACAGCTTGTAAATAGTAGCCATTCACAGAATGACCACAAACAAGTACAGTAAACATGCACAGTTATACCCATACATCCAATGTCTGTTAGAGAAGTCATTCAGTTTGTCAAAGCAAATGTCACTCTGATGGACACAGTTTCAGAAAGCACTCTTTCCAAATGAAGTCCACATTTGCTAAGCTGTGTGTGTGTGTGTGTGTGTGTGTGTGTGTGTGTGTGTGTGTGTGTGTGTGTGTGTGTGTGTGTGTGTGTGTGTGTGTGTGGGTGTGCGTGTGTGTGTGTGTGTGTGTGTGTGTGTGTGTGTGTGTGTGTGTGTGTGTGTGTGTGTGTGTGTGTGTGTGTGTGTGTGTGTGTGTGTGTGTGTGTGTGTGTGGTAGTACTTACATGATTGCATGGATTTAATGCAGTTTTTAAATTATATTTTTTGCAATTTTTCACAATTGGATAAAATATAAGGAAAAGAAGTCTAGAAGAAGAGAAAAAAGGGAAAACAGAATGTAGCATGTGACAAATATATGAACTTAAACTGTTACAGAATTACAAGCTCTCAGTCCATAAACAAACTGTCTTAGTCTTACATAGTCAGCTGGGAAGTAAGAGACATAATACTATAGGAGTCCACATGATGTCTAGCTATTACTTAATTCATTTAAGACATCTAACCATCTATACTGATAAGTTATCACTACTTGGAAACACTGTGTTTCCTCTTGTGGAATAGCCTCCTTTTCTTTCTTACTCTGTCCATCTGTATCCTCATGCAATTTTCACTCATATTGTCTTGCAGATATCTTCAGTGCCGGTTAACAAAAAAGGCTTTGAAACTCAAAGTGTAGAGACCATCAAAAATCATACTCAGAGTTTATTCTAAGCAAGCTTTAAATAAACCTGATAACTCACAGAAATGCCAAAAGAGATGAGCCAGCCTTAAGGAGCATAAAAACACCTGTGCAATTATTGTTAGATTAATAGCTTTCCTATTGATTACTTTGATAGTTTTGTACCATTACAGAATCAATGCTTCTTTTCTACTTCCTTTATTAAAATTTCACGACACATCTTCATAGGTGGAAGAAAAATCTTCCATCCTTTCAAAATCCTTCATTAAACTACAAAAGATATTTACTGTTTCATGCCACAAACACCTACAAGCAATGCAGTAGACATTAGTGAGGAGCTCAAAACTTCCTACATGCTGGGCCTCATATATTTTAATAATGCTTTCAAATGTTGTGCCTTACTTCATCAGGCTTATTCACCAATATTTGTGTTATCATCATCATCATCACTCACCTTTTGCCGAGTTTTACGTTGGGGAAGTATATGCTTCAACTGACAACACCTCTCTCAGCTCAGTGCCACTGTTGTACCTTTTGTAACAATAATGTCCGACTATCGCAGATCTTCTTTCAAAAAATCCGTCCATCTGTTGGCTGCACGTCTTCATTTCTCCTTGCCTTTTTCTTGTCTCACCCAAATCTGCTTTATTAAATCCTCTTCTGTTTTCTGCACATTTGACTGAACCAAAACAACTTATTCCACTTGACTTTCTCTGTAATTTGGGATACTTTGGCTTCATCTCTGATGTCTTCACTTGTTATCTGTTCCACAAAGTGCATCCTACTATCCATCTCAGGCACTTCATCTCTATTACTTCAGGCTTCCTCAGATGCCCTGGCTTCACAGCTCAGGTTTCTGTGTGATACAGAAGTACTGGTTGCACTACTGTTGCATACACCTTACTTTTCAGCTGTTGCGGCCATCTGTTGCACAATAACCCTGACTGTGCAAGTTGGCTGCACCTCTGATTCTAGCTTTGACTTCCACATTTACATTTCATTTCTCCTCAGACACACTTCTCATATACCAGAAAGTGTTAATCCATTCTGTTTTTTGCCCTTCAATTTAATTTTCGGCATCTGGCTTCCCTCCTTTGCCGCCATGCCCACTATCTTGTCCGTTCCTGCAAAGGTTTGTTTTATTTATTTTTATTATGCATTCATCCACTCTGATCTGTTCATACTGGGCTTAGAGCTGAACCCTCATGCAGACCCACCCCCCAGTGGGAACCTCTTTGTGAGTCTGAACACTACTCATATTTGTGTACTTGGAGCTTTGTGTATATTTATTTTATTTATTTATTTATTTACTTACTTATTTAACATCTCTTGACTGGGAAAGTCTGACTAGGACGGAGCCTGTTTTCAGCGGAGGCCTGGGGAGAAATGCTCCAGATGCATGTCTTTGGAATGTGGGAGGAAATCGGAGTAACCAGAGGAAATCCATTCGAATGCAAGGGAGGACATGCAGACTCCACACAGAAGACACCCCAGATGAGAATCAGACCAAAAGACCTCTTCCTGTGAGGCAGCAACACTAACCACTGCATAACTACACCACCCGTATATACATGCGTATAGCATGATTCTTGGATTAAGAACCACCACAGGACTTCTTTTCCACTATTTGTCTCAGTGCAAAGATTAGATTGGATGAATTGCATCCTGATCTGAATCTGAAGTACTCATCTCCCATCTTACTTTGTAATTCTCTGCATATTTGTTTATCAGTTATCCTGTCCATCACTTACATGTAGTGTGACTGGAGGTTGATACCTCCATATCGCCTGCAGCTGGGACTCTACCCTTTGCTCTTGTACGCTGACATTACAATGCTTATTCTCCAGTTGTCTGGCTATGCCTGTGTCTGTCTCCACACTGTGCTGAGTATCCCCAGGAGTCATTTCTTCCCCAGTACAAACATCTTGATCATACCTGCTGCTACTTCACCCGAGCCTGCTGCTTTTCCTGACCTCATATTCTTTAGTGTATTTCATGCATCTTATAGGGTAAGCTCTCTTTCACCTTTGCTCATAGGTTGTGAATGTGGCAGTGCATCTTTGGGGTTTTCTTCATTCGGAAGCTTCTTGAAGTACTCCTTCCATCTTCCTTCAATGCCCTCTGCATTGGGGAACAGAATGTTGATGGTGTCCTTATGAATGGCTTCTACCAGCTATCTTCTTTGTCTTTCGGTCATTGGTTTGCTGCAGCTTGATACAACACAGACCTCCCCAAGGGGTTGGATATATTATCGACCACTGGAAACAGAGTGGTGCTGTCAGTCATTACTGGCACCCCTGAGGTCACAACAAACACCTTCCCAATGGGTTGGATAGATACTCTACCATCATAAACAGGGCAGTGTTTTTAGTCTTTACTGGCACTTGTCTGGGCCTACCCAATCTGAGAGCTGATGCCACAGCAACAGATTAAACTCATCTGCCTACCTTGTGATAGTCATGTGGGGCAGGTATATTTCTTGCAAATACATGAAGTGGGGACTCCTTTACCTAAATAGCTTAATGATTCCTTCTCTTTATACATGGCTATCTAGGTTAGTTATACTATTATCCACAGTGAACATTGAAGAAACTGACATTTTAATCAGTTGTTCAGTCCCACTTCTATAAAGTACACCAAAATATCTCCGCATCAGACACCTGGATCTTTCTTACCACTTCCCAAACCATCTATTAAAAACTTATCAAAAATCCAGTAATGTGCCAGAAACTGTAATCTCCATTATAACTACATTACCAAGGAAAATAGAAAGCCCAAATATAGATACATACAACTTTAGCTCAATTCAAGCCATCTTTGTTGGAGAAGGCCCTTCTGCACCCTTGTGGGAGGAGAGTGCTGTCTGGGTCCCATCTAATCGAGGCTGATTGGATTAGAGCTCAGAGAGTACATCCTTATTGACTAGTTTAAGTTAAAAGGGTTATTTCTTTATTTATTTAAGCCCCAAGTCTACGCTTGCTTGCATGTAGTGCACCAGTGTGCAATGCTGCATAGCAGTAGTTACTGTTGATGATTATACTCGCAAACATTTTGCTCGTTAAATTTTCCTTTAGCACTTTGCTTGTGGTCCTCCAGAAGTTTTTCATGGCCTTGCACTACTGTCAGGTAGAACACTAACCTAGCTTTAGAAGTACCAACACACCTCTCACCCACGAGCCATTCCTAAGTGTGACCTCTCTTCCTGACCATATAAATTTACCTAAGACTATGGATATACAATTTCTCACAGTTTCACCAGCCAGCTTGGTCAACATAGGCATCATGAAAGAGTGTAGTAACTGCCTCATGTTCACCGACAACCCTGTACTCCTATTCCACACAAACTCAACATGTGAGAGATGCAACTATATTAAGAGCCTTGAATCCATGCTCTCTCACAGGGTTCCTATCAGAATGACGAAAAATCAAAATCTTGAATGCTCGGATGAGCGAAAACGCAGGTAATTGAAATCGATATTGTGAGATCACAGTACAGTGAAGTTCAGAAAATTTCCCTTTCCTCACTGTAGTGCGATCTTGGAGTTGGAATATATTTTTAGGGGGTGTGCCTCCAACAATAGCAATTTCGACTACCTGTGTTTTCGCTCATCCGAGCGTTCGAGATTTTGATTTTTTTGTCTACGTAATATAGACCCCTCTCACACATCAGGCAGTATATATGACAATGAGCGAGTTGTCAGCATGCACACCAAACCTCTTACTCCACCCAAATTCACATCACACATACCTACATATGTGAAGGTCCTCAACAGAAACATACCTAAACACCAGAGACCACCCAAACACAGACACAAGCATGCTACACATGATATCTCATCTGCAGAACATAATGCACATACTAGCTCACATACCAGTGAATCACCTATCAGCCCTTAAGGCTAAACACAAAACCAACCATATTAGTCATAGGTGATTCCATCGTGAGACACACAGATGTCCCTCTCACCAGGCTGGATAAGGAGAACATTATGGTCAGGTGTCTGTCAGGTGTCAGGATCTGCCATCTCACACAAGCACTCAAGTTACTCAACAACAGGTACTGTTATGACTCTGTCATAGTCCATGTTGGTGTGAATAACTTCAGATGTATCTCTCTGGACATGACTGGGCTCTGGGACTATGTGTCTCAGGTTGATTTGTCCCTAGCCTTAAGCAGCATTTTACCTTCACCTAGGATGATGCCTCAATACAAACAGAAAATGATTTACTTCAATAATTGGCTTAGCTTCTGGTGTCATTCTAAGGGGATACAGTATCTGTCAGTCTCTGATGATATGATCAACAGACCTCAATGCTTTGCCAGAGGTGGTCTTCATCTGTCACCCCTGGGATTTTGGCTGCTGGCCAAGGCTCTTCTACCTCCATAGTGCCTTTTTAGGTTGTGTCTCAATGGCAAAATTCCTGACATAAAAACTCCATCTAAAAACAACCTCAAGGTCATGCTGCTAAACACTAGGAGTCTTAACATGAAACGGCACTCACTGGAAGCAGTCCTCACCTTGTTGACAGACATTTGTACAGTCACAGAGACCTGGTTTAAGGCTGGGGAGAGCACCCCAGCCATACCAGGCTACACCTCCTTCCACATGTTCAGACCACAAACTGAAGGCATGAAAACTAAAGGAGGCAGTGTATCAATATTCATTAAAGATAAATACACCTCCAGATTGGTTAGACAGCATAATTCCCTGGAGATACTTCACGTGCAATTAATTGTTGGTAGGACACCTATTCAAGTCATTGTCAGCTACAGGACCACTTACATGAATCAGGACATCCACTCTGCCTATTTAAATCTTCTTGAGTCTATCGAGATACATCCGAACACCATGGTTTTGGGCAACTTTAACTGCCCATCCATTGACTGGGTAAATTACTAGCGCACAAACTCACTTGCCTAAAGGTTCCTCGACTTCATTAACTCTAATGCCCTGGACCAGCTGGTTGACACCCCCACAAGGGGTGCCAGCATCCTGGATCTAGTGCAAACCAATATGGCAGACTACTGTAGCACCCTTCCCTGGAGAGATCTTACCACAAATCAGGCTCATTCAAAGGAACTATCACACCTGACCCCCCCCCAGCAGCAGCTAAACTAAAAAACTTCTCCAAAGCAGATTATAACCTCTTAAGGGATGATATAAATAGCTTTGCTGCATCTCCTCCCTGAGATGGAACTGGCAACTATGCCAAGTTCTACACAAATGCTTTATACAAACACCTGTATGACTGCATTGCCTCAGCTGTACTTGATGGGACCAAAACAAACTCCTCAAGGAAGAGAAAATCTGCCTGTTGGACAACTGCCATTAACAGGCCTTACAATTATAGGAAGAAATTGCTGTCTAAGAGTAAGAAGGAGCGAGCCCTAAACTGGCAACACTCCCTCCTCAGCTTAAACAAGCAAATAATACTTCTTGTGAAGTCCTCCAAAGTTAACTATGAATCCAGATTAGCTTCCTGAACTAAGGACAACCATAAGGCATTCTTTAGTTACATCCGTAACCTAAAAGGAAAGGCCCAGATTTGTGCCGAACTGGTAGTTAATAATATCACATATACTGAGCCGGTGGATATTGCTAACCTGTTAGCTGACAGGTTCTGTGAAAATTGCACTCCCGTGTTCCTGCCACACGTTCCCCATGACATCATTACCACCTGTCCTCTACCTTGCATCTCTAAAGAGCAGGTTGTGAACTGGTCTAAGGTCAAAAACACAGCATCTATGGGACCCGATAACATCCCAGGCTGCATCATACATGGGCTCAAACAAGAGTTAGCAATACCATTGGATACTCTTTTCAATCATAGTCTAAGTACCTGCTTCATTCCAGTTGAATGGAAAAAAGCCATCGTTATCCCCTTGCACAAAAGTGGTGCTTAAACTGACCCCAAGGACTATATACCTATTAGCCTGACTAGCCTTATCTGCAAGGCCATAGAGTGTATCATCATGGACCTTATCAATAAAAATATAGGTAATCCCCAAATACTTGACACTACTCAATTTGGATTTGTCAAGAGGAGATCATGCCTGTTAAACTTGGTAGACTTCTTCAAGATAGTCACCAAGGCCCTTGACAAAGGGAAAGCTGTGCATACAGCCTACCTAGACTTAGCCAAGGCTTTTGACACTATCCCTCACTCAGGCATCACTGACAAACTCACCCAGCTAGGTATCAACCCTTATATCATTAGATGGGTCACTAACTGGCATACTAATAGAACCCATGTAGTCAAAATTGGGGAATTCACCTCCAACAGCAGACTTGTAACCAGTGGTGCTCCACAGGGATCAGTCCTGGGACCTCTGCTGTTTGGAATCTATTTCCCTGAAGTACATGCTAAAACTAAATTCTGTGGCGGACAAAGTTTGCTGATGGCTGCAAACTGGGAGCAGTCATAGAATCTCCAAATGATGTCAACATCCTATAAGAGGGCCTTACACATACAAATGATTGGTGCCAAAGTCATGGCCTTAAGCTTAATGCAAAAAAATGTGTCATCATCCTTTTTGGAAACAGCAATGTTCCTGCTAACTACCACATCAGTAAAAACACCCTAAGTACATACTCACTGGTGAGAGACCTGGGCACACGGATTGACAGCAACCTTACCTTTGATCACCATGTCTCCACAATGGATAGAAGGGCATTCTACATTGCTCATCTCATAAGTAAGGGCATTGCCTCCCAAAAAAAGAAGTTATAACCTCCCTATACTCTTCCCTTTTCAGGCCAATAATTGAGTACAATGCCCCTTTTGGTCTGTACCTTTCCACGCACCTGCAGCAATTGGAGCAACCACAAAAGGTTCTTCACAATGAAAATTCAAGGCCTTCAGCATCTGTCCTATGAGGATTGTCTGAAATCACTGTCACTTTATTCTGCTTCATAACGACTACTCAGAGGTGATCCCTGCCTTGCATATAGGGCAGACTTTGACCCGACTTTATTGGAAATGCTACATGCCCGTAAGTCAAATAGTACATGGGTTACTCGCTCTAAAGATCTTAACTTGGCATGTGACATTAATATTATCTGCTGGAGGGACAGATTTGTCTCCCAGAGGTTACCACACCTTTGGAACAGACTCCCGCTTCATGTCAAACAGATCACCTCATTGACCGTCTTCAAACACAATTTGGACGATTGGATGAGTAACCGTAAATTCACCACAGGGGTTCCACTTGTGTCCCTCATGGACAGGGGAGATAGGTGCTGATCATGGAAATTAGGGTATAACTTGGTTAGGTTTGAAAGGGCCCTAGGGTCATTAGCCAGATCCTATGATCTACATCTGAAGTATGGAGATATCTGCCACATAGTAACCCTGATCACAGACAGTTACCATGCTAACCAAGACCCTCATTAGGCTTCCCAGGTATGATATGTTAGCCTGGCTTGGATTCTAAAACTTTGTAATTAAGCATACGTGGAATGAATCAAGCAATCCCCTCAAGGACCCCTTCAAAGTATCGCAAACTGACTCATCATATCTTGATCCTGTACTTACCCACTCCCTTCCCATAAATGTCAGGACCTCCCCATGCCAAAAAAAAAGTTCTTGGATTTGGATGTCATCAGTCCATACCTAATACAACAACTTTAATCTTTCCATTTTATTCCTTGCGTAAAACACTTACAAATACCTTACTGCCATGCAAACAACATATTCACTGGCCTCCCTTAAGAAGTTTCTGCAGACAATGGCAACATATAGTATTATATGCAACTTCTAAAAATAATACAATATGAAATAAACACTTAAACTTCTCTTATGCATTATGACTGGTGGACCAGATCAGCTTGTTACACCTACCCTTTGCATACTCAGACTGCTAGTTGACTCACACCCACATGCAAGCCTTTTGCAACCAGTGCAAATCCTCATTAAAAAGAAAGAAAAGCTTGAGGGTCCACTCAGATTCCCTAGATTTCTTTTAAGAAAGATAGAATTATAGCCTTCATATCACAGTTGCTTAAAATTAATGCCTTGAAGTGCTATGTAAATGAGTATGCAGACATACAATCAGAGTAGTCTAGAGTGCATTTGAACATTGCAGCTATATACAAACACTGCGAAGGAGGGCTCAGCTTCTTACAAGGATGAATCATTGTCTTTTATCTTCTTAAATGCTACTGTCAGTGCTGTCTCTTTAAAAAAATCCTGCAGAAACTGAAGCCTCACTGCTGAATGCAGACTTTTTTCATCTAAGCAAATTTATGTAAAAAAACGTCCAGTGCTTCAAACTAAGTAAATAGCTTAAACAAGCAGTGTTGCAATGCATCATTTTTTTTTTTTAATTTGGCAATTTAATATAATTGGGATCACCTGTCAGATTTCTTATAGAGCAAGACTCTTAAGGATAGCAAATATGACACAAACTACTAATATTTGTACATCCACACCCCCCAACATAATTATTCTCACTGTAAGAATATACCCCCACACCTCACCTCAAAGAAAGAAAAACATACATTTTTTTTATTTGCTCTTGTTGAGTTGCAATTACCTCAGAGTGAGAATACGTTAATAGGATATGATGCATGCAGGGCCTCAGATGAGGATTGTAGGGAGTTTGGTACCAACAAAAACATTTTTCTATAGATTTGTGTGGCTTTCACTCATAGCTGTTCTGTATTGTGCTGCCCGTGTGTTTTGAAACTAATTTTAACACTTGTGCTTTTAAGGAAAATGCATCTGTAATATGTAATTCAAGTACTTTTGACTATTACACTTTGATTCTTGCTGCTCTCTTTCATGATTTCCTAGGGATACCTATCAATAAGATGGTGGATTAACGTCTTGGAAGGGTCTTAATTTGTAGATAGACAAAATGTGATGGCTGTCAGTTCTGCTACCAGGGCTCAATTCCAAAAGGCTTGCTGTCAGTGTTAAGTGACCACTTACACTAAGAACAGACTGAGAACAGGTCTTTATAGGTTCATAGGTTCATACCAGGCTATCTGCCCTAGGGCATTTATAAGCCTAGCCAGAGTATGTTTGGCTTTCGCCACCCATTTTAAATTCATTTTGCTATGCCCTTTTTCGAGGTTAGTATACTGTGCCTCTGTCTAACAGTGACACAGAAGTGATACCCGGGGTAAACCTATGATCTCCCATCCACTCATCAAGATTCCTCTTGAAGAGAGTCAATGAGGGACTCTGCCTAACCTGGACTGGGATTTTATTCCAGAGTGAAGGGAGCCTCTGGGTTATGAATCTGTCCCTCCAGCATGTCCTATTTATTTCAGTGCTGAGGTTCAAGTCTCTCGAGCGTGTAGCTCGATGGGATTTGGATTTTTTGAGGTGCAGCATGTCCCTTAATTCCGGGTTGGACATGGCTTTATACATCAGGCACAGGTCGCCTCTGAGCAGGCGGTATGCCACTGAGTAGAGCTGGAGTTTCTTTAACCGGGCAGCATATGGCATCTATTTGAGCCCTTTGATCCTCTTGGTGAGGTACTTTTGGGGTCTTTCCAGTTGCTGCAGGTGTTTGGTAAGGTACATCCCAAAAGGGGCATTGTACTCGATTATGGGCCTGATGAGGGATGAGTAAAGAGGCACGATGACCTCCCCTAATCTAGATGTGAATCCCTTCATGATTAGGTGGGCTATATAAAATGTTTTTCTAACCATTTGGCCACGTGGTTGTCAAATGAGAGATTGCTATCAACTTGGGTCCCCCGGTCCCTAATTACTTCTTCTGTACTTAATGGATTACCACCTATGTGGTAATTTGTGGGCACTTTGTTTTTGCCAAAGGGATGACTATACACTTTTGGCGTTTAGCTTGAGGCCATGGCTCTGGCACCAGTTGTCTGTTTCTATGAGGCCCTTTTGGAGGATGCTTGTGTCGGCTGGAGAGTCGATTATGGCACCCAGTTTGCAGTCATCTGCGAACTTGGTCAGCCACAGTCCTTCTGTGTTGGCCTGTACCTCCGAGAAATATATACCGAACAAGAGAGGTCCCAGGACTGAGCCTTGTGGGATGCCACTTGTAACTGGTTTGGAGTCTGACATGGCTCCAGCAATTCTAACCATGTGGGTTCTGTCCTTGAGCCAGTTTGCAACCCATCTAGTGACATAGGGGTTTATATTTAAGCTGGTGAGCTTATCTATAATCCCCGAGTGGGGTATTGTATCGAAGGCTTTTGCAAGGTCCAGGTAGGCTATGTGGACCACCTTCCCCTCGTCAATGGCCTTGGTGACTGTTTCAAAGAAGTCAACCAGGTTTAAGAGGCAGGATCTGCCCTTAACAAAGCCGAACTGGGTAGGATCCAGTGTCTGTAGGTCCCCAATATCTTTATTTATGAGGTCCATGATGATCCTTTCCATAGCTTTGCAGACCAAGCTAGTCAGGCTTATGGGGCGATAGTTTCCAGAGTCCGTTGAGGCACCACCTTTGTGGAGAGGGACCACTGTTGCTGTACGCCACTCTTTGGGTACATATCCTGTAGTAAGGCTGAGAATGAACAGTAGTTTTATGTTTGGGTTTAGCTCTTCTTGGAGTTCATGTAGGACGCAGCCCGGGACACCGTCTGGTCCTATTGATGCTGTGTTTTTTGCTTTGGAGAGGGCGGCTCTTACCTGAGCATCTGAGATGTCAGGGGGGCAGCACTCTGCTGGGCTAGATATTTGCCCTTTTGGTGGGGAGGGGGGGAGAAGTTTGCGCTGAACCTGTCAGCTAGGATGTTGGCAATGTCTGTGGGTTCGGTGTATTTTTTGTCATTTTGGACTAATTCTGAGCATATCTGGGAATTCCCACCCAGGTTCCTAACATAACTAAAGAAAGCCTTGTGATTATCCTTAGTGTCCTGTGCAATTTTTCTCTCGAAGCTGACCTTAGACCATTTTATGAGTGCCCTTAGTTTTTTGCTAATACTGATCAGAGATGCCTTCCCTTTTTGGGATTTTGTTCTGTCATGAAGTAGCTTCCTCCTTCTATTATATAGTTTGTTTATGGCTGGGGTCCACCAGACAAGACGTCTGCCTTTTGAGGATTGGGTCTTGGTTTTATTTGGGATTGCATGATCCATGCATTCCTGAAGGTGTTCATAGAATGCATTTATAAAGGATTCTGCGGTCTGGGCCGTATTTTCCACAGGCCCGGGGGCTTTGAAGGATTCCACCTCAGTTTTGAGGAGTGTGAAATTTGCTTTAGAGAAGTTTTTCACTGTGGTTTTCTGGGCAGGGGGTGGGGTCGGGATGTAAATATCCAGTGAGATCAGTTTATGGTCTGATCTTACCAGTGAGGGATACACTTCTGGTCTGGAGCACAGAGTCCCCATATTGGTGATGATCAGGTCCAGTGTGTTTTCCCCTCTTGTGGGAGTGGTAACAAGTTGTTCCATAGCATTTGAGTTTATGAATTCTAGGAACCTTTGGGCTAGGGTGTTGGAGCTAGAGTAATGCTCCCAGTCTATGTTTGGGTAGTTGAAGTCGCCCAATATAATGGTGTTTGGAGAGACCTTCATATTTTCCAGTGTTCTCAGGAAGGCCGAGTGGGGTTCCTGGGTTTGGGAGGGTAGTCTGTAGCAGGCTATAAACTGGAAGGCAGTTTTACCCACTGTTAGTTGCACATGGATAGTCTCTGATGCTTCGTGCTTTGCCACCAACCTGGAAGTGTGGGTATCTTTGATGAATATCGATACTCCCCCTCCTTTTGTGGTTCGGTCCAAGTTTTGGGGCCGAAAAGCATGGTATGAGGTATAACCTGGTAGTGCTGGGGTGCTCTCGGGAGCCCTGAACCAGGTTTCTGTTACTGCACAGATATCGATGTTCTCCATGCTAAGGAGAGTTTCAAGTGCGTGCATCTTGAGGTTTAGACTTCTGGCATTGAGTAGCATCACGCTTAGTTTCTTATCCCTTGTGATACCTATGGAGGTGGGTTTATCTTTTGAGCCTTGCCTAAAAAAGGCACTATGGGGGTAGCAACAGCCTTTGCCAATATCCAAAAGCCCAGGGGTGACAGGTGCAAGCCGTCCCTAGCGAAGCATCGTGGCTTGTCGAGCATATCATCCCAGGCTGACAGGCATTGGATCCCCTTTGAATGACACCAGTACTTAAGCCAATTGTTGAAATTGATCATCTTGTCTTCATATTGTGGCATCATTCTTGGTGAGGGTAAGATGCTACTCAAGGTCAGGGTCATACCGGCCTGGGCTACATGCTCAGAGAGCTCCTCTATGTCTCTTTTCATGTAGTCCAGGGAGGTACATCTCAGGTCATTCACACCAGCATGGACAATGACTGAGTCATATTTGTACTTGCCTTGGAGTGACCTGAGTGCTTGTGTTATATGGCGGATCCTAGCGCCCGACAGGCTGCTCACCGTGACCTTCTCCTTGTTCAGCCTGGTGAGCGGGACGTCAGTGTGCCTGACGATAGAGTCACCTATTACAAGTGTATCAGGTGTGTTGTTTAGACTTAAGGGCTGTGACTGTTTGGCACACTGGCTTTGTGAGATATGTGTTGCATGTGTTTTGTTTTGGGGTAGCGGTTGTTTGGGTGTCTGCTTTGGAGGTCTCTGCTGCTTAGGCAGATTTTTATTTAGAGCCTCCAAATATGTTTTTGTGTGATTATGTGTTTGGTTTGCTGTCGTGGTAGGTCTATGTGAGACTGGAATTGTAGTGAGTGTGGTTTCTTTCTCCTCCTGACTGGTTATGCCAGTACTGAGTTGAGAGAGCTTAGCCTCCAGTTTGGCTATATGGTTGCATCTCTCACATGTGTTGGAATTTGTTGGGAGGAGGAGAGGGTTGTCTGTGTACATGAGGCAGTTGTAACATTGCCTCAAGATTCCCAGATTCACCAGCTGGACCGGAGAGGAGATTGACAACTGACTATTGGACATGCTAGAATAATATTGGGAATTCCTTTATAAATGAAAACAAGGACCAATGGGGAGTGAGGGTGTAGTGCTTTTAATTGTTAGTGCTGACTTATATAATTGCTTTATTGAGCAAGTGCCAGGTAACTTAAGTG
Source organism: Protopterus annectens (assembly GCF_019279795.1). Classification (NCBI taxonomy): domain Eukaryota; kingdom Metazoa; phylum Chordata; order Ceratodontiformes; family Protopteridae; genus Protopterus; species Protopterus annectens. Next base: position 1,039,930,198 of record NC_056737.1, read on the forward strand.
CAATGTGTCACAGGTAACTTAAATGCAAAAACGACAAACAGTAACTTTCTTTCAAGTGAAACAAGGAAATAAGTACAGTAAGCAATGCAGATATCACTAGGGATCCACAGAAGCGCTGAGAAGCTGCGTTTTAGGTGGAATTAGCGTTCCAGGGAAATAACAAGCAAACAAACAACAAGCGTACAAACAAAGCTAGATTCAGCAGGCCTGGATCTAGTCTATGCTGCAGCAAACAAGGTGTACCAATTTCAGTAAGAAACAGCTCAAATATGCAGGCACTATAAACCTTTAACTAGAAATTCCCAGCTCAGAAGGGCAGAGTCCAGCCTCTCCTCCCACAAGAGTGCAGACCACGAACCTTCTTAATGTAAAATAACTGGCCTGAAGCCCAAGTGCATAAACCAGAACTAATACACTTTAGGAATAACAGACACTGAGCTCTCAATCAGCAGTTCCCAACTTAGAAGGATGAAAGCTACCTGCCCTGCCACCACAGTGCATGCCACAAACCTTCCTAATGTAAAACAACTGGTCTGAAGCCCAAGTGCTTAATCCAAAAGACTTAGAATGATAGCTACACTTTAATCAAGTTACTACCAAGCAGTAATAAATACAATTGAATACTTTAAAGAATGCCTGGATTAGTGCTCAAGTTATACAAACAAAGCTAGATTCAGCAGGCCTGGATCTAGTCTATGCTACAGCAAACAAGGTGTACCAATTTCAGTAAGAAGCAGTTCAGATATGCATGCACTATAAGCCTTCAACCAGAAATTCCCAGCTCAGAAGGGCAGAGTCCAGCCTCTCCTCCCACAAGAGTGCAGACCACGAACCCTCTTAATGTAAAATAACTGGCCTGAAAGCCCAAGTGCTTAAACCAGAATTAATATACTTTTAGAATAACAGACACTGAGCCCTCAATCAGCAGTTCCCAACTTAGAAGGATGTAAGCTACCTGTTCTGCCACTACAGTGCAGACCACAAACCCTCTCAATGTAAAACAACTGGTCTGAAGCCCAAGTGTTTAAACTAAAAGGATTAGAATGAGTTACACCAAGCAGTAATAAATACAATTGAGTACTTTTAAGATGACGCAAAAGCAAAATAAAGTAGGAAGAAACACAAGTACAGTAAAAGCAGATGATTTTTTTTTTTTTTTTCAGAAAAGTAGCAAAAGCAGTAGTAAATACAATTCTCATGCAGTGCAAGCTGGCACACTTGAATATGTAGCAATATTAGTCCACACACAGTTTGAAAAAATGTAATTAAATTAAAAAGGACTAAAAGCAAGTGCAGTCTAGTCCCCCATATAAGCCTGTTTTTAGATAGGCCTTACGTTGAAGTAAGTCACTTAAACTGAGACTAAGTCTTTTGGAATCTGGGAAGACTTACACTGAGGGCAACTCTTTTGGAATGTAGATTATTCACACTGAACACTAAAGAAACTGCCATCTTAATCAGTTGTTCAATCCCGCTTCAACTGGCCTACATCAAAATATCTCTGCCTCAGATTCCTGGATCTTTCTGATCACTTCCCAAACCATCTATTAAAAACTTATCACAAACCCAATAATGTGCCAAAAACTGGAACCTCCATTATAACTTCATTACCAAGGAAACTAGAAATCCCAAATATAGATACATATAAAGCCTGTTTATAGATAGGCCTTGAAGGAAGTCACTTACACTGAGAGTAAGTCTTTTGTTATCATCAGGGCAGACTTACACTGAGAGCAACTCTTTTCAAATTTGGTTCCTGTTGTAAGCCTGTTGATAGATAGGCCTTACAAGGAAGTTAGTCACTTACACTGTAAGCACCTGTTTTGGAATCTGGCCCCCTATCTGTCATCCCTGTTGTAGGGTCATATTATAATAGGCATGTAGTGGAGCATGTGTCTTCAGCCATGGTCATTTGACATACATCTCATGCCACAGTACTACAGCATTTTTCCAGAAAGAGGTAACTTCATTAAATACCATTTGGTGGAGATGTGATAAGGACTTCTGTGTCATATAAGTCATTAGGTATTTGTTGTATGATAATTTATTTATTTTTTTATTTGCAGTTTGTTTACCAGAATAGTCCATTGGGCCACAAGGAACCCATTTTCAATGGAGTCCTGGGGAGAAAAGCTCCATTACATTACAAGTATAAAAAGTTTCAGAATTAGAAGATTACAGGATGATAACTTTTTCAAATTTTAAAAAACAGTTATCAGACATTAGAAAGATAATTCATGGTAATAACATTTACAATAAATTAGCTTGTGATAATTTCAATTATAGTCAAATTAAGGTAGCAAAAATAAGAATGCAAATTCCATCTGGAGATTATGGGTTGAAGGAGGTTGTTAGAAGATATGTTTGGGTATTAGGATGTTATGTAAGAAGAGAGCTATTAGTAGATATGGTAGGTAGTGAGAATATTATAGTAAGATGTTATGTAGGATGAGAACAAGAGCATTCCCATTGTGAGATTAGGTGTGAGTGAAGAAGAGTTTTATAGAGAGAGAGACTGTTAGTGGTAAGGATAACAGGTGGGAGAGAATTCCAGTGACGTGCTAAGCAGAAGGATAGAAGATGTTTGCCTGGAGGGTGGGCAGGTTTATGTAGCTCGATTAAGTTTTGGAAGTTAGATCGGAGGCATCTGTTTGGACAATGCATTTTGAAGGTAGAGGCAAGGGAGGGACAAAGAGAGGGACAAAAAATAATTTTGTGAGCCTGGATAAGTTGGATATAAGTAAGATAATTGGGGAGTTCAAGTCAGTTCAGTTGGTGCAGGGAGATGCAATGATGGGTATTGGATCGGTGGCCAGCTGCAAATTTTGAGCTTTTATAGTAACAGGAGGAGAGCTTAGATTTGAGGGACAATTGCAGATTTGTAAGGATAGAGGCACCATACAGGAGGGAAGGGATGAGGTATGTATTGGCAAGAATGAGTCTGGTGGAGGGAGAGATGAAACGGTTGTGGCGATAAAGCATACCAAGTTTTTCTGGTTTGCTTCCTCTGTTAGCCCCTATGGCTTTAGAGTATTGTTCAGTATACATTATGAAATCATGGCTTCAGGATATTGTTTATCATACATTATGTATGCATGGTTTCAGGGTACTATTTAGCATATATTATGCATGCATAGTTTTAGGGTATTTTTAGCATATATTATGTATGTAGGGATTTAAGGTATTGTTTAGCATACATTAAGCATTGTTGGCTTTGGGGTATTATTTACCATACGTTATGTACATGTGACTTCCGGGCATTGCTTGGCACACATTATATATGTATGTCTTCCAGGTATTGTTCATAGGTTCATAGGTATGTACTAGGCTAACAACCACCAGGGGCTTTATAAGCTTAGCCATGCAATCCAACCCACTCGTGGCCCTATGTATCATGGGCATTTACTGGGGGCATGTTAGTTAAGAAGTTTCTAGAGGTTATGTGGGGAGATGTTAGTTTGGAGATTAATATCTGCCTCTGTCTATCAGAGACATTGGGGTCAAACCGGTGTGAAATTTCCAATTTCCCATCCATTGGTCAATCGTATTCTTAAATAGGGATAGAGATGGACTCTGCTTCACATGGATGGGGAACCAGTTCCAGAGCATGAGGATCCTCTGAGACACATACCTGTATCACCAACATGTCTTATTTATGTCACAAGCTAAATTTAAATCCTTAGATCTAATGGGTCTGATGTCTTTCATTTTGTGGATGTGCAAAAGGTCCATCAAAGCTGGATCCTAGGATGTCATTTATGCCAGACATAGAACGGCTCTCAGTAACCTGTAGGAGACTGAATATAGAGACAGGGCCTTAAGGCAATCCATACTGGACAATGTATTTATACCCTGGATTCTCCTTGTAAGGAACCTTTGTGGGTGTTCCAACTGTTGCATATGTCTGGTCAGGAGCATGCAGAAGGGGGCATTATACTCAATGATGGGTCTGATAAGGGTCAAATAAAGTGGTACAATGACTTCCTTGGACCTTACTTATAAGTTAGGTGACACAGAATGATTTTCTTACTACCCTTGGCGACATGTTGGTCAATGGCCAGATTGCTGTTTACATATGTTTACAGATCCCTGACTATCAGGTCAATTCTTATGGGTGTCTTATCAATGGAGTAATCAGTCTGGGCAGCAGTTTTCCCAGAAGGCACTATAATGCATTTCTTGGCATGGAGTTTTAATCTGTGACTTTGGAAACTTTGGTGTTAGCCCATCTTGTAAAATGTTTGAGTCATGAGGGGAATCTATGATAGCTCCCAACTTGCAGTCATCTGTGAACTTGGTCAGCCAAAGGCCTTTGACATTAGCCTTTACCTCCAAGAAGTAGATACCAAATAGGAGTGGTCCCAACATGGAGCCCTGAGGTACCCTGCTGGTGACCGGCCTCTTAGCAGAGGTGGTATCACCATTCCTGACTTCCTGGGCCTTGTTTGTGAGCCAGCTGATAAGCCAATGAGTTATATAGGGGTTTGTGCCCAGTTCAGTGAGCTTGACAACTATACCCAAGTGGGGTATTGTACTGAATGCCTTAGCCAGGTCCAGGTAGGTGGTATGCACCATTTTCCCATCATCCATTGCCTTGGTGATCTTCTCAAAGAAGTCCACCAGGTTTAGTAGGCATGACCCTCCCCTGCCATAGACAGACTTGGTTGGATCCAGTGCCTGACGGTTGCCTATGTCTTTGTTGATCATTTTCATGATGATTTGTTCCGTGGCTTTGCATATCAGACTAGTCAGACTAATAGGTCTGTAGTTTCTGGGTTCAGTTGATAGTCCACCCTTGTGAAGTGGGATAACCATTGCAGTCCTCCATTCTCATGGAACAAAGCTTGTTCTGAAGCTATAGTTGAAAAATGACTCAAGTGGCCTTGGTAGGTCATATTTCCAGTTATTTAGGAGACATTCTAGTATATTGTCAGGGCTTGTGAGGCTGTATTTCTGGCTTTAGCAAGCACTGCCAGGACCTGCTTCCTATTTTGTTTCCTGTTTAGTTTAGCTTACATTATGCATGCACAGTGTCAGAGCATTGTTTAGCATATGTTATGCATGCAGCCATTTACAGCTCAGTGAGCTGCATATCATTACTCATGAGTGCTAATGTAAACCATTTGTCAGTATAGAATATCTTTTGAGGAACTTGTATATCCATTCCAGTTATTGTGAAGACAAGGATGCTTGAACCTCTACTGTTTTGGTAAGCTCTTTCCACTGCTTTCTCCAAAACGTACACGCTTATGCTATACTGCCATTTATATACTGCATATAGACATCATAGCCTCATGAGGTGGGGGAATGTGTACAAAATTTGCATGTTGCTGCAGCAGTGTTGAGGTATTTTGCTTTCTTTGTGCAACATTTTTCTTGCCATGCACATGTAAACTGATCAATGAAGAGCACGCCTTGTATATGTTTAATGTTTATACTCAATGTGCAACCCTAGCTGTCCATTTCTACTTGTTGATTTGTACTGCAAAGTGATGAACAAAGGATATTGGGCAATCATACCTCTCAACTGTCCCTGATTTTCACGGATGCCCCTGATTGGTTGAGGGCTATAGGGGGCATCGTAGACATCTTCACATTTACAGTACAAGGTGACCTAGAGAGATGAATTATGGTTATTTAATGTGCATAACATCTTTGGACATATACTGAGAAAAGTGCAGTTCTTGGCACAGTCTGCTTATATTATAATGTCAGTTTTCACAGGACGTACAAGTTAATATTGCATGTGTTTTCTGACTCATGTCTGACTGTGTCTGATTATTTCTGTGTTGAACATAATGACAGAGGCTTACAGTTTTGTTCTTCATTATAACTGAAAACATTTTTTTCTTTTTTATAGTAACCTACCAAAATGAAAATATAAAATTGAAGAATATGTCATTGCAAAAGAGAACTTGTTACCACTTATGGAGATGTGAGAGAAATGCAGAAAATCAACCAAAAATCAAATCTCATTTCAGTATGTGGTGGTGAATGAAATAGGAGTGTGACTTTGTATCTAATTACAGTAATTGAATTGAGCAGTAGTTTATTTTTGTTTGCTAAAAGTCAGAATTTTGCAGAATACAATAACTGGCAGTCCAGCCTTTCATTAAAAGCTGCTATGGCTATATTGCAATGCCCAAAGAAAGATTAATGATGCATATTATTTTACAAAGCTATTTGTTCAACCATTGCGAATTGCTGACACAAAAAAAAAACTTAGATAACATTAGCAGAGCTCAGTTTTACTGTTGTTTTACTGTTGTTTCATTTAAGCAAGTAAAAAAAAATTGTATCAAACACCATAGCTTTTGCACTACAGGTAGCTTATAAGTGAACAAGAAACTTCTATGATCCCAAGAGTAGAACTAACCTTCTATGAGCGGACAAGAAAAGACCTGATTTTTTAAACAACTACACTCAATACAGTCTATCAGATCACTAGAACAAGTCAAAAGGGAGTTTAGGTTGCTACAATTACATTTCTATAAAAGTCTGCAGGTTAGTCGACTTGTTAAAAATGCAAACTCTTTAACAGGATATGGTCTGCCTACTTACATAAGAGAGAAATTAGTAATAATAATAATAATAGTAATAATAATAATAATAATAGTAATAATAATAATAGTAATAATAATAATAATAATAAAAATAGTAATAATAATAATAATAATAATAATAATACATGCATACATACTGTATAAACTTATCACAAAGGGAATGAGTGTGGAGTAAAGTGGAAAAGACAAAAGTTAGAGAAAAGGCCAAAGTGAAAACACTACAAAAGAATTGGGGATTTGGAAGAAATAAATATACAGTTTTGATCTATAGGAAAATCCTATTTACAAAGGAATATTAATAGTTTATATGCTTAATAACGCAAAGGAATTTAACTATGAAGAAAAAAAAAACAGTTACACTATGAGTCTTCCAACAATTATGCTTCAAAGAGGGTAGTATGTGTGGTATGGGTAGGTAGTATGTATGTATGTGAGTATGCAGTATGGGTAGGTAGCATGTGTGTAGGTATGGGATATGGGTAGGTTGTATGTGTGCGGGTATGGGTAGGTAGTATGTGTGTGGGTATGCGGTATGGGTAGGTAGTATGTGTGTGGGTATGGGTAGGTAGTATGTGTGTGGGTATGGGCAGGTAGTATGTGTGTAGGCATGGGGTATTGGTAGGTAGTATGTGTGTTGGTATGGGTAGGTAGTATTTGTGTGGGTATGGGGTATGGGTAGGTATGTGTGTGAGTATGCGGTATGGGTAGGTAGTATGTGTGTGGGTATGGGTAGGTAGTATTTGTGTGGGTATGGGGTATGGGTAGGTAGTATGTGTGTAGGTATGTGGTATGGGTAGGTTGTATGTGTGTAGGTATGGGGTATAGGTAGGTAGTATGTGTGTGGGTATGGGTAGGTAGTATTTGTGTGGGTATGGGGTATGGGTAGGTAGTATGTGTGTGGGTAGGGGTTATGGGTAGATAGTTTACGTGTGGGTATGAGCTATGAGTAGATAGTATGTGTGTAAGTATAGCGTATGGGTAAGGAGTATGTGTGCGGGTATGGGTTATGGGTAGGTAGTATGTGTGCGGGTATGGGTAGGTAGTATGTGTGTGTGTATGGGGTATGGGTAGGTAGTATGTGTATAGGTATGGGGTATGGGTAGGTAGTATGTGTATAGGAATAGGGTATGGGTAGGTAGTATGTGTGTGTGGGTATGGGATATGTGTAGGTAGTATGAGTGTAGGTATGGGTAGATAGTATGTGTGTAGGTATGGGGTATGGGTAAGTAGTATATGTGTAGGTATGGGGTATGGGTAGGTAGTATGTGTGTATGGGTTATGGGTAGGTAGTATGTGTGTGGGTATGGGGTATGGGTAGGAAGTATATGTGTGGGTATGGGGTATGGGTAGGTAGTATGTGTGTAGGTATGACGTATGGGGTATGGGTAGGTAGTATGTGTGTAGGTATGGGGTATGTGCAGGTAGTATGTGTATAGGTATGGGATATGGGTAGGTAGTATGTGTATAGGAATGGGGTATGTGTAGGTAGTATGTGTGTGTGGGTATGGGATATGTGTAGGTAGTATGAGTGTAGGTATGGGGTATGGGTAGATAGTATGTGTGTAGGTATGGGGTATGGGGTAGGTAGTATATGTGTAGGTATGGGGTATGGGTAGGTAGTATGTGTATAGGAATGGGGTATGGGTAGGTAGTATGTGTGTGTGGGTATGGGATATGTGTAGGTAGCATGAGTGTAGGTATGGGGTATGGGTAGATAGTATGTGTGTAGGTATGGGGTATGGGTAGGTAGTATATGTGTAGGTAATGGGTATGGGTAGGTAGTATGTGTGTGTGGGTATGGGGTATGGGTAGCTAGTATGTGTGTGGGTATGGGTAGCTAGTATGTGTGTGTGGGTATGGGGGTATGGGTAGGTAGTATGTGTGTATGGGTTATGGGATATGTGTAGGTGGCATGAGTGTAGGTATGGGGTATGGGTAGATAGTATGTGTGTAGGTATGGGGTATGGGTAGGTAGTATATTTGTAGGTATGGGGTATGGGTAGGTAGTATGTGTGTGTGGGTATGGGGTATGGGTAGCTAGTATGTGTGTGGGTATGGGTAGCTAGTATGTGTGTGTGGGTATGGGGGTATGGGTAGGTAGTATGTGTGTATGGGTTATGGGTAGGTAGTATGTGTATGGGTATGGGGTATGGGTAGGAAGTATATGTGTGAGTATGGGGTATGGGTAGGTAGTATGTGTGTAGGTATGGGGTATGTGTAGGTAGTATGTGTGTACGTATGGGGTATGGGTAGATAGTATGTGTGCAGGCATGGGGTATGGGTAGGTAGTATGTGTGTGGGTATGGGTAGGTAGTATGTGTGTGGGTATGGGTAGGTAGTATGTGTGTGGGTATGAGGTATGGGTAGGTAGTATGTGTATAGGTATGGGATATGGGTAGGTAGTATGTGTATAGGTATGGGGTATGGGTAGGTAGTATGTGTGCGGGTATGGGTTATGGGTAGGTAGTATGTGTGTGGGTATGGGTAGGTAGTATGTGTGTGGGTATGGGGTATGGGTAGGTAGTATGTGTATAGGTATGGGATATGGGTAGGTAGTATGAGTGTAGGTATGGGGTATGGATAGATAGTATGTGTGTAGGTATGTGGTATGGGTAGGTAGTATGTGTGTAGGTATGGGGTATGGGTAGGTAGTATGTGTGCGGGTATGGGTTATGGGTAGGTAGTATGTGTGTGGGTATGGGTAGGTAGTATGTGTGTGGGTATGGGGTATGGGTAGGTAGTATATGTATAGGTATGGGATATGGGTAGGTAGTATGAGTGTAGGTATGGGGTATGGATAGATAGTATGTGTGTAGGTATGTGGTATGGGTAGGTAGTATGTGTGTAGGTATGGGGTATGGGTAGGAAGTATGTGTGTGGTTATGGGTAGCTAGTATGTGTGTGTGGGTATGGGGTATGGGTAGCTAGTATGTGTGTGGTTATGGGTAGCTAGTATGTGTGTGGGCATGGGGGTATGGGTAGGAAGTATATGTGTGGGTATGGGGTATGGGTAGGTAGTATGTGTGTAAGTATGAGGTATGGGGTATGGGTAGGTAGTATGTGTGTAGGTATGGGGTATGTGTAGGTAGTATGTGTGTAGGTATGGGGTATGGGTAGATAGTATGTGTGTAGGTATGGGGTATGGTTAGGTAGTATGTGTGTAGGTATGGGGTATTGGTAGGTAGTATGTGTGTGTGGGTATAGGGTATGGGTAGCTAGTATGTGTGTGGGTATGAGTAGGTAGTATGTGTGTGTGTAGATATGGGGGTATGGGTAGGTAGTATGTTTATTTATATATTTATTTATTTGTCTTTTGTTAACCAGATTAGTCCAACTGGCTTGAAGCCCATTTTCAATGGAGACCCGAGGAGAAAAGCTCCACACAAAGACCAAATGACAGAGTTTACATAAGCAGTAATATAAATATGGATACAAAACTACATACATTCAAGTCATATATGACAAATAAGTATAAATCAACAAATATTCATGCAAATAATGAAAATTAAAGCATAAAAATTCAGCAAAAATTAGGTGTAGTGTTTTATAGCTCTAGGTATAGGTATAGTCTGTATAGTAAGTGTATCAGTACTAATGTAGTCAGATAAATGGAGGCAGTGGTAGTCAGGTAATTGTTGTGGGATTTTGTGTGAGGGTTGAAGGAAAATAACTGATATCAGCAGGAGAATATAAATGTAAGTCACGGTTATAGGAATTCCCAGTGTAAAGTAACTGTAGTATAGGCTTTAAGTTCTAGAGAATGAGGGTGAAAGGTGTATTCCTTTAATGGGTGTTTACTGGGTGGATAAAAATGGCTGGTAATCTTCCACTATAATTGTGCATGTCTGGGGATTTGGGGTGGGAGGGGAGTAAAGACGAATGTGTTGATTGGAGATGCATGGAGCTAACTTCTGATTTTGTCTGAACAGAAGGGATAAGCAAAGTGTGGAAGGAATGTTGCAGAGAAGAACAAAGGGTGAAAAGGAAGGGAGGGGTTAAAGGCTGGGAAGAACACAGGAGAGAAAGTTTCAATGGTGGCTAAAAAACAAACAAACAAAAAAAAAAAAAGAAGATGTGGAAGAAGATAAAACGAAGAGTGAATTCAATCAGAGTGGTTTGTTATGATGATGTAATTATGCTTACTTTTTAAGAAGAAGTTGAGGTTGAAGAGGCTAGCAATGATTGGCAGATTGATAGAATGGATGGAGATAGCAAACTTTAAATGAAATGTAAGAGACAGTGGAAAGGATTTGGGAATGAAGTGAGTCCGAGAGTAGCGAAGACAAAGGGACAATTCACCCCTCAATGTTACAAAAAACAATCAGTGGCACTGAAGGTAAGTTAATGTGTTGGCAAGTATGTAGTGTTAGAGAAGAATTGAGAGGTGCTCTAGTAAAATACAACTACTGACAATTTGGAATAATTATGAGGTCTCTGAAAGGATGGAAAAATGTAGCACTGGAGGTAGATATGAAATGCACCACACAGAGAACAATGCTGTAACAAGACAGACCAACTGTGCTTCACAACTGAGTGTAGGATTCCCCCGAGTTTTACTCAAATAAGGGGGGGAATTCTTATATCCATTGGCATTGCTTAGATTACTGCCTTTTCATAGAGCGACTGCTAACCCCCGAGTTTTACTCAAATAAGGGGGGAAATTCTTATATCCATTGGCATTGCTTAGATTACTGCCTTTTCATAGAGCGACTGCTAACCCCCGAGTTTTACTCAAATAAGGGGGGGATTCTTATATCCATTGGCATTGCTTAGATTACTGCCTTTTCATAGAGCGACTGCTAACCTGATAAAAGTGTTTTTTTTTTTTTTGCTGCTACTACCTGGGCGACTGTCCGATATAGCTAAACTGCAAGTATTTCTGCTTCTTGAACTGTTTTAAACTGTTTAAAGTTGTTTTTGCACCTGCACTTTTAAAGTTTGCCCTGTTTGTTGCATTTACCTGTTGAGGCTACACACTCAAGTGTGCTAGTCTGTGTTACATATTTATTGCATTTTCCTGCTGTTTGTTGCAAAAAAAGAAAAAAAAAAATGATCCCTGTTTCCCGTCTTTCCTGACCTAGAGTAGTCCAAATACAGGCTTTGCTGTATTCTGGACTTTTGGAAAGTTCCTGTGTTGCCCATTTCCTTTCTTGGATAAAGGGAGGCTTCTTTGTTCACCAGTGGCAGTGGGGAGCTTAGAGCCAATTTCTAGCTCTTTCAAGTCCCCCCTGTATAAAACCCACTTTAGCATGGCTTTGCGTGATTTTGTGCATAGCGCAGCATCGGGCAACGTCGCTTAATTGGGTTTAAACCATTCTCGGCTCCACAAAGTCTGCTCTTCACTTTTTCCCTTAGAACTGATCTAGTTCTCATAATAAACACCCTATTCCTACTCTAAAGCCTGGAACTTGCTCACTAAAGCAATTATATAAGTCAGCACTAAAAAATTAAAAGCACTACACCCTCACAAACTCCCCTTGAATACCTTGTTCCCCATTGGCCCTTTTTTCAAATATAAAGAAATTCCCAATACTATTCTAGCATGTCCAAAGGTCAGTTGTCAATCTCCTCTCCGGTCCAGCTGGTGAATCTGGGAATCTTGAGGCAATGTTACAACTGCCTCATGTACACAGACAACCCTCTCCTCCTCCCAACAAATTCCAACACATGTGAGAGATGCAACCATATAGCCAAACTGGAGGCTAAGCTCTCTCAACTCAGTACTGGTGAAACCAGTCAGGAGGAGAAGGAAACCACACTCACTACAATTCCAGTCTCACATAGACCTACCATGACAACAAACCAAACACATAAACACACAAAAACATACTCGGAGGCTCTAAATAAAAATCTGCCTAAGCAGCAGAGACCTCCAAACAGACACCCAAGCAACTGCTACCCCAAAACAAAACACATGCAACACATAGCTCACAAAGCCAGTGTGCCGAACAGTCACAGCCCTTAAGGCTAAACAATACACCTGATACACTTGTAATAGGTGACTCTATCGTCAGGCACACTGACGTCCCGCTCACCAGGCTGAACAAGGAGAAGGTCACAGTGAGCTGCCTGTCGGGCGCTAGGATCCGCCACATAACACAAGCACTCAGGTCACTCCAAGGCAAATACAAATATGACTCAGTCATTGTCCATGCTGGTGTGGATGACCTGAGACATACCTCCCTGGACTACATGAAAAGACACATAGAGGAGCTCTCTGAGCATGTAGCCCAGGCCGGTATGACCCTGACCTTGAGTAGCATCTTACCCTCACCAAGAATGATGCCACAATATGAAGACAAGATGATCAATTTCAACAATTGGCTTAAGTATTGGTGTCATTCAAAGGGGATCCAATGCCTGTCAGCCTGGGATGACATGCTCGACAAGCCACGATGCTTCACTAGGGACGGCTTGCACCTGTCACCCCTGGGCTTTCAGATATTGGCAAAGGCTCTTGCCACCCCCATAGTGCCTTTTTTAGGCAAGGCTCAAAAGACAAACCCACCTCCATAGGTATCACAAGGGATAAGAAACTAAGAGTAATGCTACTGAATGCCAGAAGTCTAAACCTCAAGATGCACACACTCAAACTCTCCTTAGCATGGAGAACATCGATATCTGTGCAGTAACAGAAACCTGGTTCAAGGCTCCCAAGAGGACCCCAGCACTACCAGGTTATACCTCATACCATGTTTTTCGGCCCCAAAACTTGGACTGAACCACAAAAGGAGGGGGAGTATCAATATTCGTCAAAGATACCCACACCTCCAGGTTGGTGGCACAGCACGAAGCATCAGAGACTATCCATGTGCAACTAACAGTGGGTAAAACTGCCTTCCAGTTTATAGCCTGCTACAGACCACCCACCCAAACCCAGGAACCCCACTTGGCCTTCCTGAGAACACTGAAAAATATGGAGGTGTCTCCAAACACCATTATATTGGGCGACTTCAACTACCCAAACATAGACTGGGAGCATTACTCTAGCTCCAACACCCTAGCCCAAAGTTTCCTAGAATTTATAAACTCAAATGCTATGGAACAGCTTGTTACCACTCCCACAAGAGGGGAAAACATACTGGACCTGATCATCACCAACATGGGGACTCTATGCTCCAGACCAGAAGTGTATCCCTCACTGGTAAGATCAGACCATAAACTAATCTCACTAGATATTCACATCCCGACCCCAGCCCCTGCCCAGAAAACCACAGTGAAAAACTTCTCTAAAGCAAATTTCACACTCCTCAAAACCGAGGTGGAATCCTTCAAAGTCCCCGGGCCTGTGGAAAATATGGCCCAGACCGCAGAATCCTTTATAAACGCATTCTATGCACACCTTCAGGAATGCATGGATCATGCAATCCCAAACAAAACCAAGACCCAGTCCTCCAAAGGCAGGCGTCCTGTCTGGTGGACCCCAGCCATAAACAAACTATACAATAGAAGGAGGAAGCTACTACATGATAGAGCAAAATCCCAAAAAGGGAAGGCATCTCTGATCAGTATTAGCAAAAAACTACAGGCACTCATAAAATCGTGTAAGGCCAGCTTCGAGAGAAAAATTGCACAGGACACTAAGGATAATCACAAGGCTTTCTTTAGTTATGTTAGAAACCTGGGTGGGAATTCCCAGATATGCTCAGAATTAGTCCAAAATGACAAAAAATAATCCGAACCCACAGACATTGTCAACATCCTAGCTGACAGGTTCAGCGCAAACTTCTCCCCCCCTTCCCCACCAAAAGGGCAAATATCTATCCCAGCAGAGTGCTGCCCCCCTGACATCTCACATGCTCAGGTAAGAGCCGCCCTCTCCAAAGCGAAAAACATAGCATCAATGGGATTAGACGGTGTCCCGGGCTGCGTCCTACATGAACTCCAAGAAGAACTAAACCCAAACATAAAACTACTGTTGAATCTCCGCCTTACTACAGGATATGTACCCAAAGAGTGGCGTACAGCAACAGTGGTCCCTCTCCACAAAGGTAGTGCCTCAATGGATCCTGGAAACTATCGCCCCATAAGCCTGACTAGCTTGGTCTACAAAGCTATGGAAAGGATCATCATGGACCTCATAAATAAAGATATCCGGGACCTACAGACACTGGATCCTACCCAGTTCGGCTTTGTTAAGGGCAGATCCTGCCTCTTAAACCTGGTCAATTTCTTTGAAACAGTCACCAAGGCCATTGACGAGGGGAAGGTGGTCCACACAGCCTACCTGGACCTCGCAAAAGCCTACGATACAATACCCCACTCGGGCATTATAGATAAGCTCACCAGCTTAAACATAAACCCCTATGTCACTAGATGGGTTGTAAACTGGCTCAAGGACAGAACCCACATGGTTAGAAATGCTGGAGCCATGTCAGACTCCAAACCAGTTACAAGTGGCGTCCCACAAGGCTCAGTCCTGGGACCTCTCTTGTTCGGTATATATTTCTCGGAGGTACAGGCCAACACGGAAGGACTGTGGCTGACCAGGTTCGCAGATGACTGCAAACTGGGCGCCATAATCGACTCTCCAGCCGACACAAGCATCCTACAAAAGGGCCTTATAGAAACAGACAACTTGTGCCAGAGCCATAGCCTCAAGCTAAATGCCAAAAAGTGTATAGTCATCCTCTTTGGCAAAAACAAAGTGCCCACAAATTACCACATAGATGGTAATCCATTAAGTATGGAAGAAGTAATTAGGGACCTGGGGACCCAAGTTGATAGCAATCTCTCATTCGACAACCACGTGGCCAAAGTGGTTAGAAAATCATTTTATATAGCCTACCTAATCATGAAGGAATTCACATCTAGATCAGGGGAGGTCATCATGCCTCTTTACTCATCCCTCATCAGGCCCATAATTGAGTATAATGCCCCTTTTGGGATGTACCTTACCAGACACCTGCAGCAACTGGAAAGACCCCAAAAGTACCTCACCAAGAGGATCAAAGGGCTCAAACAGATGCCATATGCTGCCCGGTTAAAGAAACTCCAGCTCTACTCAGTGGCATACCGCCTGCTCAGAGGCGATCTGTGCCTGATGTATAAAGCCATGTCCAACCCAGAATTAATGGACATGCTGCACCTCAGAAAATCCAAATCCCATCGAGCTACACGCTCGAGAGACTTAAACCTCAGCACTGAAATAAATAGGACATGCTGGAGGGACAGATTCATAACCCAGAGGCTCCCTTCACTCTGAAATAAAATCCCAGTCCAGGTTAGGCAGAGTCCCTCATTGACTCTCTTCAAGAGGAATCTTGATGAGTGGATGGGAGATCATTGATTTACTCCAGGTATCACTTCTGTGTCACTGTTAGACAGATGCACAGTATACTAACCTCAAAAAAGGGCATAGCAAAATTCATTTTAAAATGGGTGTCGAAAGCCAAACACACTCTGGCTAGGCTTGTAAATGCCCTAGGGCAGATAGCCTAGTAAGAACTTATGAACCTATGAACCTATATATAATGTGCCACACCTTGTAGTACCTTTAAATTGCCTTAGCATCATGCAAATAAACTACATAATCAGCAGTGTTCATGAGCTGTTCAGTTATGTAAGGCATGACTATATGATTTAGTAAATGCAGCCCAGAAATAGATCTGTACAGAAAAATAACTGACATAATGACACAGACAAGATTGTGGGTGGAAGTGCCCTCATGGTGATTTGGTAGCCAAGTTCTTGGCCTCACAACTCCAATGTCCACATTTCAAAAATGACCTCTAGCCACTGTGTTGACTTTGCAGGCTGTCATTGTGGCTGTGTGGGTTTTCTCTGGCTATTCTGGTTTCATCCCACAAGCACCCTTTGGAAATCTTTCTTCACTATCCCTCTTTATAAAGGTGGAAACTCCACTGACCCCTCAAACTACTGACCCATTGCCATACTGTCCCTTCTCTCCAAGATATTAGAAAAATGTATTCACTCACAGCTTCTCAATCACCTCCTTTTGGCAAGTGAGTTTCTACATGAGTAATTTCCCCAGTCAATGGAGGGGTAGTTAAAGTCACCCAAAACCATGGTGTTTGCATGTATCTTGATAGACATAAGTAGATCCAAACAGGCAGAGTGGGTGTCCTGATTCATGGAGGGGGTTCTGTAACTGGCAATGACTTGAATAGGTGTCCTACCAGCAGTTAATTGAACCTGAAGTATCTCCACGGAATCATGCTGTCTAACCAGTCTGGAAGTGTATTTATTTTTTATGTTTCTTTAAACTCTCATTTCATTTTCCACTACTGTTTCAAAATGTTTTAATTGGGGATTCACTGGAAACTTTTTACTTATTTTCTTAAACTTACTTTTTTCAAACCTTGTGTCCATATTTGGAAATATCAACTTAAAATTAATGTTTCTAATAACTAATTTACGATTAATCAAAATCTTACTTATATCACCTTTTCTGTTCGGAATGAATTTGATACCTTTAATAAATAAATTAAAAATTCCCCCGAGTTTTACTCAAATAAGGGGGGATTCTTATATTCATTGGCATTGCTTAGATTACTGCCTTTTCATATATAATGTGCCACACCTTGTAGTACCTTTAATTTGCCTTAGCATCATGCAAATAAACTACATAATCAGCAGTGTTTATAATCTGTTCAGTTACGTAAGGCATGACTATATGATTTAGTAAATGCAGCCCAGAAAAAGATCTGTACAGAAAAATAACTGATATAATGACACAGACAAGATTGTGGGTGGAAGTGCCCTCATGGTGATTTGGTAGCCACGTTCTTAGCCTCACAACTCCAAGGTCCACATTTCAAAAATGACCTCCAGCCACTTTGTTGACTTTGCAGGCTTTCATTGTGGCTGTGTGTGTTTTCTCTGGCTATTCTGGTTTCATCCCATAAGCACACTAGTTGATTGGTTACAACAGATTGTCCAAAGATATTATAATTATTGTTAGACACGTGGCCCAATTCATGGTTGAAAAGAACCCAAAAAGCACTAGTTCACTTACTCAGTTATGGATAAAAAATAAATAAATTGCCTTAAACCTTCCTTGCATGAAAATGTAACCACTGACTGCCCTTTCATGTAACACAATTTTTTTTTTAAAACCACAATGGAAGGTTTGAAATGCATAACTGATGTTACATAAACAGCTACCTCTGATCACTGAGGTGGGCGGTCACAGATGTGCCACCAGGACACCCTGCTTGTATATACATGTTGCAGTTTATTGGTCCAGGCTTTAGCTGATGTGCCCACATAGAAAAGCCTTCTTCTTACCTACCAAGGACTTTTCATTTATCCAGCATAGCATTTTCAAAGCTGTATCTCATATAACTTTTGAGATATTTTACTGTAAAGTTTGGTGGAACATTTTCATCACAGAAACAGGTACTTTGCAATTAACATATGGTTTATAACCTGTCTTAGATGATATTTGTAAAGTTGTGGTGCCCACGATTTTACAATCAACATTTATTTCAATGACATTTCTGAAGATGTGGCTTGCACATTTGTAAATATACTTCCATTGTTGTGTTTTTTTTTTACCGTGAAACATTTCAGTTTGTGAAAAATTAGAAAAGAAAGTATTCTTCCATAAAAATTACATGCAGACATTTATACACACACACACACACACACACACACACACACACACACACACACACACACACACACACACAAGGAAAATGAAAATTAAGCCAATTAAATGTACAAACATTGGCATGTAAATGTAATTATATGAAAGCATATGACAGGCATTATAGAGAGGGATGTTTTTAACTGGCAGTATACATCACCAAGATATTATTGCACAAATCTGATGCTTTGTCTTTGTCATTGTGTTGTGTAGCAATGTATAATAATACCTTACATCTATATTCTGTGAAAGTCTTTCCTACAAAAACAAAATGTTAAACTTTCACGGAAACCAAGTACTAATACAATAGCAATTCAACATTTTAACAGAATGCATCAAACTCTGTACCCAGAACATTCACTTAAATTTCATCTTGTTTTTGATCGCTCTGAGATGTGGCATGTGTTAATTCAGGCTTATCTTCTTGTCACACTAACACCTGAATGTGTTTTTAATCATTCCTTCCTAATGTTTGTCAAACTGCTTTTCAAATGAACTCCACATCAAAGAGCTAAAGCGTACACAACAGTAAGAGCAATCCTGGAAGCACCCCCACACACCCACTCACAAGGAGATGTGCTATAAAGGTGCTGAGGTTTCCCAGTTCTAATTTATTTATGTATGGATATATGCATGCATGTATTTCATTTTAAGTATGCTTTATTTGCTCACCAGATTGACTTCTGGGTTATATTATATTTGAACAACACTGAGACACCATTGCGATAACTTTTATGAGGATGCCTGTAAACCTAGTCAGGATTTTAAAAGAAGCCATCTGCTATTTGCCTGATGACATAGTGAAAGGGTGTCCATCCAGGGCATTAGTGTCACAATTTCAGAACAGTATCCTGCTGAGACAGTGACTAAGTTCATAGGTTGCTCTCTTTATGTGTGTGTGTGTGTGTGTGTGTGTGTGTGTGTGTGTGTGTGTGTGTGTGTGTGTGTGTGTGTGTGTGTGTGTGTGAGTGTGTGTGCACGTGTGCGTGTACATGTGTGTGTGTGTGTGTGTGTGTGTGTGTGTGTGTGTGTGTGTGTGTGTGTGTGTGTGTGTGGGTGCGTGTGTGTGTATGTGTGCATGTGCGTGCATCTGTGTGTATGTGTGTGTCTGTGCCTGTGTGTGCATGCATGCATGCATATGTGCGTTTGTGGGTGTCAATGTGTGTGCACCAGAGGTAATTATACAGATCTCCATGACTATCCAGCATTATAACTCTGAGAACCACTGAAGGATGCAATCAATAATAAAGTAGACCCAGTCCCTTTCTTCCTTGAGAAATGTGTTGAGCTCATGCTGTTTCCTGCAACTTTAGTGAAGAAATTATTAACATCCTCATTTATATGAAAATACAAGATAAGAGATAACACAAAACTGCTC